>NC_037687.1:47278306-47345965 GCF_003255815.1 Theropithecus gelada
TTTTTTTTTTTTTTTTTTTTTTGTGAAGGAGTCTTGGCCTGTCACCTAGGCTGGAGTGCAGTGGTGCCATCTCGGCTACTGCAACCTCCACTTCTTGGGTTCAAGCAATTCTTCTGCCTCAGCCTCCAAGTAGCTGGGACTATGGGTGCCCATGACCACGCCCAGCTAATTTTTGTAATTTTAGTAGAGATGAGGGGTTTCACCATGTTGGCCAGGGTGGTCTTGAACTCCTGACCTCAGGTAATCCACCTGCCTTGGCCTCCCAAAGTGTTTGGATTATAGGTGTGAGCCACCATGCCCAACCACTGCTGTTTTCTTCTCTCTCTGGTCCTTACCTCCCAGCTCTGTTTTTAGTTCATCCGTGGAAGCCCGTCCTTGTTGCCTCATCTTGGGGGTGGAAGTATTGGTGTTCCTCCAGCATCTTTTCTGAAGCAGAAAGAGCATCTTTTCCCAGCTTGAGTCTGACCATATCGCCTCCAGTTTCTCACATGGCTTTCATCCAGAGCATCTTTTACTTTTGCAGTATGCCACGTAGAACCAACTATGTCAGGAACTAGAAAGAGTTTTGTTTTCTTGTGACACTGTCCCAGCAAAATTGCATTATCTCACTGTGGTGGAGACTCATAAAGGGATTATCTGGGCTCCAGTAACAAGTGAATTGAACAATTCAAATAGCTGAGTTGTTGCAGAGGCACCCCTGGGGCCCAGGCAGGGATTACATACAACCATTTTGATGCTAGTCTCTTCTCCCTAGGAGGACTGACTGGGAGCTCACAGGCCTTTTTCAAGTAGAACCCAGGGCACCTGCAGCCAAGACAGTTCTGGCTGGACCTGGGGGATTAGGTGAGGGGCCTGTATGGCTGGCTGTTTTGTGGACTTTTCTATCTGGGGAAATAAAGTATGACTCTTAGGCTGGGCATGGTTGCTCATGCCTGTAATCCCAGTGCTGTGAGAGGCTGAGGCGGGAGGATTACTTGAGGCCAGGAGTTTGAGACCAGCCTGGGCCACATAGCGAGATGCCATCTCTACTAAATGAATGAATGAATGAATGAATGGCTCTTGTTTAGCCTTGAGTCGGCCAGCTGAATCTCAGTTTCTTCATCTGTGACACGGGCTAGTGATACCTACTTGCCTAGAGTTATTGTGAGCATTAAAATAGGATGAGGGCTGGGTGCGGTTGTTCACACTCATAATCCCAGCACTTTGGGGGAGCTGAGGCAGGAGTATCACTTGGGCAACATGGCGAGACCCCATCTGCACTGAAAATAAAAAAAATAGCTGGGCACAGTGGCTCATGCCTGTAATCTCAGCACCTTGGAGTCCGAGACAGGAGGATTGCTTAAGTAACATAGTGAGACCCCATCTCTACTAAGAATAAAAAAAAATTAGCTGAGCATGGTAGTTCATGCCTGTAGTCCCAGCTACTTGGAAGGCTGAGGCAGGAGGATCACTTCAGCCCGGGAGGTCAAGACTGTAGTGAGCTGTGATTGTACCAGTGTACTCTAGCGTGAGTGATAGAGCAAGACCCTGTCTCAAAAAAAAAAAAAAAAAGATGAGGACTGGGCACAGTGACTCATGCCTTGTAATCCAAGCACATTGGGAGGCCAGGGCAGGAGGATCACTTGAGGTCAGAAGTTTGAGACCACCCTGGGCAACATAGCGAGACCCTGTTTCTACCAAAAACAAAACAAAACAAAAAATTTAGGCTGGGCCAGGTGGCTCAGGCCTGTAACTGTGGCACTTTAGGAGGCTAAGGTGGGAGGATTGCTTGAGGCCAGGAGTTGGAGGATGCAGTGAGCTATGATTGTGTCACTGCACTCCAGCCTGGTCAGTAGAGTGAGACTCCCAACTTGTAAATAAATAAAGGTAAGCGAGTAAAGATGAGGATGTATAGAAGTTATCACACAGTGCCTGGGACAAGGACTCTCCCAAATGGTGGCTATTTTTACCATTAGTCCCAAGGAATAGAATTCATCATGGAGTTACGTATGCATAGTGTTTTCCCAGGGAGGCATTCTGGATCCCTGTTACATAGTGAGAGAGTAGCTCCTGTTTCATATTTCATTCATCTAATTGTATCAAGGATAAATTTACTTTACACTTTTTTAATAGCTGCTGATTTTCTCATTTTAATGAAGAGAGAAGTCCCCAGGCTCAAGCTTAGCATCTAATGAGGTTTGTTTTTTTTTTTTTTTTTTTTTTGTCTTTTGAGACAGAGTTTCACTCTTGTTGCCCAGGCTGGAGTGCAATGGCATGATCTCGGCTAACTGCAACCTCCACCTCCTGGATTCAAGTGATTTTCCTACTTCAGCCTCCCGAGTAGCTGAGATTACAAGCGTGCACCACCATGCCCGGCTAATTTTTGTATTTTTAATAGAGATGGGGTTTCACCATGTTGGCCAGGCTGGATCCGCCCACCTCGACCTCCTGAAGTGCTGGGATTATCAGGTTTTAAATAGCATTAATTACCTTTATAATTTTTAACTTTAAGATGATGTTCTCTTCATTGGAAGTGATACCGTTTTTCTCTTTAAAGTAGTAATAAGATTTTTTTAAAAATAAATTTTAGGCCAAGGATGGTGGCATGTGCCTGTTGAGCCAGGAGTTCAAGACCACCCTGGGCAACACAGCAAGACTCCAGTTCTACAAAAGTAAACAAAAATAAAATAAAACAAAAAATAAAGTACCTTTTTATAAAGACAATAAGTTGTTGAGGGAAAATGTCAAACATTAGCAAGAGAGCCATTATATGTAATTGTTGGGCAAAATTGAGCTCACACTGTGGGCAGGTTGTTCGCTGCCCATCAGCAGGGGCTGTGCAGCATGTGGCCTAGGACCTGCTCACTAGCCAGCGCCCTTGTACAGGGCTGCGTCCCCTGGGAAGTCGGGTGCTTGTTTCTAATTCTCACAAAAGTCCCATGTGAGCTTCCAGTAACTGTTGCTACATTGATATGCAGTACTGCGTGTCACAGATAGTGAAGGTGGCTTGTAAATAATCCTCATAAGAATCCTGCAGAGGCCGGGCGCGGTGGCTCAAGCCTGTAATCCCAGCACTTTGGGAGGCCGAGACGGGCGAATCACGTCAGGAGATTGAGACCATCCTGGCGAACACGGTGAAACCCCGTCTCTACTAAAAAATACAAAAAACTAGCCGGGTGAGGTGGCGGGCGCCTGTAGTCCCAGCTACTCGGGAGGCTGAGGCAGGAGAATGGTGTAAACCCGGGAGGCGGAGCTTGCAGTGAGCTGAGATCCGGCCACTGCACTCCAGCCTGGGCGACAGAGCGAGACTCAAAAAAAAAAAAGAATCCTGCAGACAGGTGTTGGCATTCTCTATGGTGCAGGCCCAGATGGAGGCTCAGAGAGGTGCGATGATGTGGTTAGAAATCTGATCTCCTGGCCAGGTGTGGTGGCTCACGCCTGTAATCCCAGCACTTTGGGAGGCCGAGGCAGGTGGATCACTTGAGGTCAGGAGTTTGAGACCAGCCTGGCCATCATGGTGAAACCCCATCTCTACTAAAAATACAAAAATTAGCCAGGAGTAGTAGCACACAACTGTAATCCCAGCTACGAGGGAGGTTGAGGCAGGAGAATTGCTTGATCCCAGGGGTGGAGGTGGCAGTGAGCCGAGATTGTGCTACTGCACTCCAGCCTGGGCAACTGAGACTCTGTCTCAAAAAAAAAAAAAAAAAAAGAAATCTGATCTCCTTTTCTGTGCCCATTTTGTAGGCATCCTCTCTGAGAGCTCATTGGTTCAGAGGAGCAGACCAGGGACAATGAGGAACAGCTGTAGAATGTTTCATGAAACATGCAAAGCAGTGGTTCACATTAGTTAGCCGCATGGAGCAGTCTACAGACGGCAACATCCTTCAAACGGCTTATTTCCTAAAGTGAGTTGAACACTGACCTGTAGTCTTCTTTTGGCGCTTCACAGACCTTTCGGTCATGAATCATGGAAGGGTCTACTCTGGCTTCAGAAGTCCTAGTTCTGGCCGGGCGTGGTGGCTCAAGCCTGTAATCCCAGCACTTTGGGAGGCCGAGACGGGCGGATCACGAGGTCAGGAGATCGAGACCATCCTGGCTAACACGATGAAACCCCGTCTCTACTAAAAAGTACAAAAAAAAAACTAGCCGGGCAAGGTGGCGGGCGCCTGTAGTCCCAGCTACTTGGGAGGCTGAGGCAGGAGAATGGCGTGAACCCGGGAGGCAGAGCTTGTAGTGAGCTGAGATCTGGCCACTGCACTCCAGCCTGGGCGATAGAGCGAAACTCCGTCTCAAAAAAAAAAAAAGAAGTCCTAGTTCTGATGGTAGTGGTAGGTGTGTTCCATACTGATTCTTATTTTATCTGTACAGCGTGACTCTGATGTAAGTCCATTTGGCTTTTGCTTTTAGAACCTTACCTATAATAAGCAATCTAATTTTAGCAACCCCTTTCACAACAGCAGCTATAAAAAAGTCTATACAGAATATATAGTCTAATAAAAGTCATATATGATCCTTATGGAAAAGTTGGAGGACATCGAAGAAGACATTGATAGAAAGATATACCATATATGTGGATGATAAAATTCATAATTATAGGGCTGAGTGTGGTGGCTCACGCCTGTAATCCCAACACTTTGGGAGGCCGAGGTAGGAAGATCACTTGAAGCCAGGAGTTCAAGACCAGCCTGGCCAACGTGGTGAAACCCCGTCTCTACCAAAAAACACACACAAAAAGTTAGCTGGTGTTGTGGCATGCATCTGTAGTCTGAGCTAATTGGGAGGCCAAGGCATGAGAATTTCTTGAACCTGGGAAGCAGAGGTTGCAGTGAGCCAAGATCGTGCCACTGCACTCCAACCTGGGTAACAGAGCAAGACTCTGTCTCAAAAAAAAAAAAAAAAAACCAGGCTGGGCACAGTGGCTCATGTTTGTAATCTCAGCACTTTTCGAGGCTGAGGCGGATGGATCACCTAAGGTCAGTAGTTCAAGACCAGCCTGGCCAACATAGTGAAACTGCGTCTCTGCTAAAAATACAAAAATTAGGCTGGGCGTGGTGGCTCACGCCTGTGATCCAAGCACTTTGGGAGGCTGAGGCAGGCGGATCACGAGGTCAGGAGATTGAGACCATTCTGGCTAACATGGTGAAACTCTGTCTCTACTAAAAAGACAAAAAATTAGCCAGGCATGTTGGCGGGCGCCTGTAGTCCCAGCTACTTGGGAGTCTGAGGCAGGAGAATGGCGTGAACCCGGGGGGTGGAGCTTGTAGTGAGCCGAGATCATGCCACTGCACTCCAGCCTGGGCAACAGAGCAAGACTCCCTCTCAAAACAACAACAACAAAAAATTAGCCAGATGTAGTGGTGGGCGCCTGTAATCCCAGCTACTTGGGAGGCTGAGTTAGGAGAATTGCTTGAACCCAGGAGGCAAAGGTTGCAGTGAACTGAAATCATGCCACTGCACTTTAGTGTGGGTGAGAGAGTGAGACTATGTATCAGAAAGAAAAAAAAAAATTCGTAATTATAAAGATATTCACTCTCCAGTCCATGAATTTAGTGCGGGTCCAGTAAAAATCCTCATAGGATTTTTCATGTAATTGACAAGCTGATTCTGATTCATTTGATATTGTAAAGGACAAGGAATAACCTTTGGAGAACAAGCGGGAGGGAAGCCTTTCTCTGAGATAGTAAGGCTTATTATGAAGCTGTAGTCATGTAAAATAAATGTTCATATGTGGTCTCTCGCTGCCCTGTCCAGTATAATAGCTGCTAGTGGCTATCGAGCACATGAAATGTGGCTAGTATGAATTGAGAAGTGCTGTCAATGTAAAATGCACACGAGATTTTAAAGACTTGGGAATAAAAAAGAGTGTAAAATATATCATTAATAATCGTTTTTTTTCTTTTTTCTTTTTTTTTTTTTTTTGAGACAGAGTCTCACTCTGTCGCCCAGGCTGGTGTGCAGTGGTGCGATCTCAGCTCACTGGAGTCTCTGCCTCCTGGGCTCAAGCGATTCTCCTGTCTCAGCCTCCCAGGTAGCCTGGCTAATTTTTGTATTTTGTAAAGATAGGGTTTCACCATGTTGCCCAGGCTCATCTCGAACGCGGACTCAAGCAGTCCACCTGCTTTGACCTTCCAAAGTGCTGGGATTACAGGCATGAACCACTGTGCCCAGCCATCATTAAGAACTTTTTATTATTATTATTATTTGGGGATGGAGTCTTGCTCTGTTGCCCAGGCTGGAGTGCAATGGCACAGTCTCGGCTCACTGCAACCGCTGCCTCCTGGGTTCAAGCAATTCTCCTGCCTCAACCTCCCAAGTAGCTGGGATTACAGGCAGTCGCCATCCTACCCGGCTAATTTTTGTATATTTCTAGAGACGGGGTTTCACGATGTTGGCCAGGCTGGTCTTGAACTCCTGACCTCAGGTGATCCACCCACCTCAGCCTCCCAGAGTACTGGGATTACAGGCATGAACCACTGTGCCCAGCCAATAACTTTTAAATAATGATCAAGTCAAGTGCAGTGACATATACCTGTGGTCCCAGCTACTTGGGAGGCTGAAATGGGAGGATTGCTTGAGGCTGGGAGTTCAGGGCTGCGGTGAGCTGAGATCATGCCTGTGATCTCGGCCTGTGAGTTGCCATTGCACTCTAGTCTGGACAAAATAGCAAGACCCCGTCTCTAAAAAACAAAATAAATAATGGTCACATGTTGAAAATACCGTATTNTTTTTTTTTGAGACGGAGTCTTGCTCTGTCGCCCAGGCTGGAGTGCAGTGGCCAGATCTCAGCTCACTGCAAGCTCCGCCTCCCGGGTTCACGCCATTCTCCTGCCTCAGCCTCCGGAGTAGCTGGGACTACAGGCGCCCGCCACCTCGCCCGGCTAGTTTTTTGTATTTTTTTTAGTAGAGACGGGGTTTCACCATGTTAGCTAGGATGGTCTTGATCTTGTGACCTCGTGATCCGCCCGCCTCGGCCTCCCAAAGTGCTGGGATTACAGGCTTGAGCCACCGCGCCCGGCCGATAAAATATATTACTAAAATTAATTGCATCCTGTTTGTTTTTTAATGTGCTAGTAGAAAATTTAAAATGACATTGTGTATTTCTGTGTAATATATACATAATTGTATTTCTCATATGTGACAGTGAGACCCTTGAAACAGAATAGAGCCTGGAAACAGGCTAAACATACGTGGGATCTTGGAATGTGACAACGGTAGCATTATCAACCAGTGCGAAATGGATAGAATATTCAAAAAATGATGATGGCACCATTGGCTTTCTATATGGAGAAATACAATTAGACACTCAATTTATAGCATGTACAAAAATCCAGATAGACTGAAGACCTAAAAATAGAAAACTTTAATATTTTTAGAAATCATAAGGTCTACCTTTATGGCTTTGAAATTGGAAAGGACGTGGTTTCAGGTAGCCTTTGCTGTGTAACAAACCAACCCAAAATGTGGTGACTTCAAACTGCCACAATTTATTACTTCCTACATTGTGTGAGTTTGGGGGGTGGTTCCTCTGCTGGCGTCAGCTGGGCTCCCTCAAGGGGCTGTATTCTGCTGGCAGATTGACTGTGCTCACTGGGCCACCTCGGCCTCGCTCTTCCCCCGTGGCCTTTCATCACGTGGGCTTCTTTACAGCTTTGGGATCTTGGGGTACCAAGAGAATGAGAATGAGAATCTGCAAGGCCTTATATAAGTGTATGTGTATGTATATACATTTATTTTTCTTATATCTTAAATATACTAAGAGTTTTTTTGTTTTGTTTTGTCACCCACGCTGTCACCCACGCTGGAGTGAAGTGGTGCGATCTTGGCTCACTGCAACCTTTGCCTCCTGGGTTCAAGTGATTCTCCTGCCTCAGCCTCCCGAGTAGCTGGGATTACAGGCACATGCCATCATGCCCGGCTAATTTTTGTATTTTAGTAGGGGGTTTCACCATGTTGTCCAGGCTGGTCTCAAACTCCTGACCTCAAGTGATCCACCTGCGTAGGCCTCCCAAAGTGTTGAGATTAGAGGCATGAGCCACCGTACCTGGGCTTTTTTATTGTTTTTTAAAGAGATGGGGTCTCACTCTGTTGCCTAGGCTGGAGTGCAGTGTTTCAATCATAGTTCATTGCAGCCTCAAACTCCTGGGCTCAAGCGATCCTCCCTTCTCAGCCTCCCAAGTAGTTGGGACTACGGGCACGTGCCAGCACGCCTGGAAAATATTTTTTTTTTTGAGATGGAATCTCGCTCTGTCACCCAGGCTGGAGTGTGGTGGCACTATCTCAGCTCACTGCAAACTCCGCCTCCCAGGTTCACGCCATTCTTCTGCCTCAGCCTCTCGAGTAGCTGGGACTACAGGCGCCTGCCACCGCACCCGGCTAGTTTTTTTTTGTATTTTTAGTAGAGACGGGGTTTCACCGTGGTCTCAATCTCCTGACCTCGTGATCCACCCACCTCGGCCTCCCGAAGTACTGGGATTACAGGCGCGAGCCTCCGCGCCCGGCCCATAATTTTTGTATTTTATTATTTATAGAGACAGAGTCTTGCTGTTTTGCCCAGGCTGGTCTCTAACTCCTGGTCTGAAGTGATCCACCTGCCTTGGCCTCCCAAAGTGCTGGGATTACAGGAGTGAGCCATTGTGCCTGGCCCCTGTAAGACCTCTTGAAGCTGACACTCATAAATTGTACAGCATCAATTCTCCCTGTTGGTTGAAGCAAGTCACAGGGCTGGCTCTGATTCGGGGCTGCGGAAATGAGTCTGCTTCCTTTTTTTTTTTTTTTTGAGACTGAGTCTCTGACTTTTGCCCAAGGTGGAGTGCAGTGGCAGGATCTCGGGTCACTGCAACCTCTGCCTCCTGAGTTCAAGCGATTCTTCTGCCTCAGTCTCCCAGGTAGCTGGGATAACAGGCACATGCCACCACTCCCCGTTAATTTTTGTATTTTTGTAGAGATGTGGTTTCGCCATGTTGGTTGAACTGATCTCGAACTCCTGACCTCAAGTGATTCGCCTGCCTCGGCCTTCCAAAGTGCTGGGATTATAGGTGTGAGCCACCGTGCCTGGCCTATTCTATCTTCTGATGGGGGAATAGTGAAGTCACTTTGCAAAAAGACCTGCCAGAGGATAGACATGCCAGTTACAGACTTCCTAAGGCTCTAAAAGCACTGACCTTAAAGGCAAAGAGTGGCAAATCCAACTATTGTTGACCCTTGAACAATACGGGTTTGAACTGTGTGGGCCCACTTACATGGGTTTTTTTCAACCAGATTCAGGTTGAAAATGCCATATTCACAGGTTGCAAATTGCTCTGTATGGAGGGTTGACACAGACATGTGAGTTCCACAGGGCCGACCATGGGGTTTGAGTATGCATGGACTTGGGTATACAAGGGGGTCCTGGAACCAATCCCCCAAGTATATTGAGGGATGACTTCCCATTCACATCAAAATTTCTGGCCAGACCCAGTGACTCACACCTGTAATCCCAGCGTTTTGGGAGGCTGAGGTGGGAGGATTGCGTGAGGCCAAGAGTTCAAGTTCAGCTTGGGCAACACAGCAAAAATCTCATCTCTACAAAAAATGAAAAATAAAAAAAAAGCTGGGTGTGATGGTGCGTGCCTGTAGTCCCAGCTGCTCTGGAGGCTGAGGTGGGAGGTGGGAGATCACTTGAGCCCAGGAGTTCAAGGTTATGGTGAGCTGCGATCATGCCACTGGACTCCAGCTCTAGCCTGGGCGACAGTGTGAAACCCTGTCTCAAAATAACTAAATAACATCCAAACTTCTATTTCTGAACACATCCATTTGACAAAATGAAAAAGCAAGTTATAGACTGGGAGATGGTGTGAGTGTATGTGTGTGTGTGTGTGTGTGTATATATATGTATTTTTTTAGACAGCATCTTGCTCCATCACGCAGGGTGGAGTGCAATGGCGTAATCATGGCTCCTAGTGGCCTTAACCTCCTGGGCTGAAGTGATTCTCCTGCCCCAGGCTCCTGAGTAGCTAGGACTATAGGCACACACCACCACACATGGCTAATTTTTAAAACTTTTTTTTGTGGAGATGGGGTCTCGCTATGTTGCCCAGGCTGGTCTTGAACTCTTGACCTCAAGTGATCCTCCTACCTCATCCTTCCCAAGTGCTGTGATTATAGCCAACCTGGAAGATGATATTTAAAACTTACTCTAGTATACAGATGTGTAAAGAACTATAAATCCTAAGAAAAAGGCCAACAACCCAGTGGGAAAGTGAGCAAAAGACATAAGGCAGTTTACAAAACATAAAGAAATTTAGTTCATTTAATTAATGAACCAGTGAAAATTAAAAACAGTGGGATATGACTTTATACTCACAGACTATCTCAGCCAATGCAGGCTGCTGTAACAAAACACTGTAGACTGGGTGGCTTGAAAATGACAGAAATGTGTTTCTCACAGTTCTGGAGGCTGGAAGTACAAGGTGAAGATCCTGCAGGTTGGGTGTCTGGGGAGGGCCTGCTTCATAGACAGCTGTCTGTTCTCTGTAACCTCACGTGGCCGGGGGAGCAAAGGAGCTCTCCCAGGCCTCTTTCGTTTTCTTTTTTTTGAGACGGAGTCTCGCTCTGTCGCCCAGGCTGGAGTGCGGTGGCATGATCTCGGCTCACTGCAACCTCTGCGTCCTGGGTTTAAGCGATTCTCCTGCCTCAGCCTCCCGAGTGGCTGGGACTAACAGGCACCCACCACACCTAGATAATTGTTTATTTTTGTAGAGATGAGAGTTTTGCTGTATTGCCTAGACTGGTCTTAAACTCCTGGGCTCACGGGATCCTCTTGCCTCAGGCTCGCAAAGTGGTAGAATGACAGGCATGAACCATCACACCTGCCTTCTACTTTATTTCTTAAAAGAAAATCTGAGGCAAACATGGCAAAATGTCACGATTCCTTAATTCTGGTGCTAGGTTTGCATTATTACTCAGTACTTTTCCGTGTGCTAAAATATTTCATTAAAAATACATGAGTATCTTGAGAGTGTCATAATTTTGGTCATGTAGGATGTTCTAAAAATAGCCATTTATACTTTAGCCAAGACTTGGAGTTTAACAAGATTTTCTGAACGTAATTTACACATCAGCCAACAAATAGGTCATCTTGGAATTGGTGGGTTATATTTGAGATTTCCAGGTGGAGTCAGTCATGAATTCTTTTTTATTTGGAGGATGCTCTTTAGAAATTGCCAGATGCAGGTCGGGTGTGATGGCTCATGCCTGTAATCCCAGCACTTTGGGAGGCCAAGTGGGCAGATCACCTGAGGTCAGGAGTTCAAGACCAGCCTGGCCAACATGGCGAAACCCTGTCTTTACTAAAAATACAAAAATTAGCGAGCGTCATGGCGGGCGCCTGTAGTCCCTGCTGCTCCCGAGGCTGAGCCAGGAGAATTGCTTGAGCCCGGGAGACAGAGGTTGCAGTGAGCTGAGATTGCACCGCTGCACTCCATACTGGGCGACACAGTGAGACTCCATCTCAAAAAAAAAAGAGAAAATGCCACATGCAGATTTTCATGTGTTACATAAATTCGAAAATGGCCATTCACTGCTTTTCCCTCCCTTGTTGCAGGAGATTTGCTCTGACCCATCTGAAGTCCATATGGCTCTGTATGATGAAGATCTCCTGAAAAATCCTTTCTATCTGGCTCTGCAAAAGTGGCGCCCTGACTTGTGCAGCAAAGTGGCCCAAATCCACGGCATCGTAAGTGCGCTGAGGCTCAGCGCCTCAGGGTTGCCCTGAGGCATGAATGGTTCCAGACACGTGGTAGACTAAGACTCAGTTTGGAGGGAGTTCGTTATAAACCCAGCTTAACAAGCTCCCAGCAGTGCGCTTGGTCTCTGAGTGAGCAGCGAGGGGCCCCCATGAGCCGCTCCCTCCAGGAAGCCTCCTGGGATTGCAGTCCAGGCTGTAATACTTTCTCTGAACTCCCGGCCCCCGCCTGTGGCTAACTGTGCCCTTTCGTGGAGCACAACCAGTGACACTTGGTCTCATGCTGTGGTGGTCTCTTGTTTCTCTCTTGCCTATGGGGGCTTCTCCAGGGCTAAAAAGAGTTGCTCCCTGGGGCCTCACGAGTCCTGGTCTGTCTGGGAGGTGGGTGCTCACCCTCATAGAATAAGGGACCGAGTACACGCATTCATAGACCGCTTTGAAAGGCTTTTCCAAAGGGAAAGCACCATGATGAAAGAACTTCTCTGGTAGAGGTCACAACCTCAGAAGCCTTCAGGGGCAGCCAGGTAACAGGAGTGAGAAGCAGGCAGGAGACGCTGTCACCTGTCATGGTGGGGGCATCTGCCTGGACAGAGGGCAGGCCCCGTGTTGTGGATCTTTCCAGTTCTCAGGTCAGTGAACTTGGTGGGCATTCTACTTAGACAGCACTGGGGGACACAGTGTTCCGGGTGCATTTGTGTCGTCTGTGGCCTCTGCTTGAGGAGTCTTGTGTCGTCTTTTTGTCTGTTGTCTCCTACTCTCTCAAATGGGCATATCCACTTCTCTTATCCCATGGGGTGACTCTACTCAGGTATGTGAGGTGTCTGAGGGTTTGAACTGAAGGAAAAGTCAGGTTAGCTGAGTGTAGCTTCAGGTTCTCAGCGGCCTCTCAGGGACACTGGAATTGACTTTCATTTATTTTTATTTTTATTTATTAATTTTTTTTGAGACAGAGTCTTGCTCTGTCGCCCAGGCTGGAGTTTGGTGGCGTGATCTTGGCTCACAGCAACCTCCACCTCCCAGGTTCAAGTGATTCTCCTGCCTCGGCCTCCCAAGTAGCTGGGATTACAGGTGTGTGCAACCACGCCTGGCTAATTTTTGTGTTTTTAGTAGAGATGGGGTTTCACCCGTGTTGGCCAGGCTGGTCTCGAACTCCTAACCTCAGATGATCCTCCCACCTCGGCTTCCCAAAGTGCTGGGATTACAGGCATGAGCCACCATGCCTGGGCCGGAATTGACATTCATTTTGCCCAGGCCAAGCTCTGCCATCAGAAACCGGGTTTCTTTTTTTTTTTTTTTTGAGCCTGTTGCTCAGGCTAGAGTGCAGTGGCACGATCTCGACTCTGACTCTCTGCAATCTCTGCCTCCCGGGTTCAAGCGATTTGTCTCAGCCTCCTGAGTAGCTGGGATTACAGGCACAAGCCACCATGCCCGGCTAATTTTTTTTTTGAAACAGAGTCTTGCTCTGTCACCTAGGCTACATTGCAGTGGCGCAATCTCGGATCACTCCAATGTCCGCCTCCCGGGTTCAAGCAATTTTCCTGCCTCAGCCTCCTGAGTAGCTGGGACTACAGGCGTGCGCCACCACGCCCAACTAATTTTTGTATTTTTAGTGGAGACGGGGTTTCACCATATTGGCCAAGGTGGTCTCGATCTCTTGACCTCATGATCCACCTGCCTTGGCCTCCCAACATACTGGGATTACAGGCGTGAGCCACCACAGCCGGCCTAAGTTTTGTATTTTTAGTAGGGATTTGGTTTCACTATGTTGTCCTGGCTGGTCTCGAACTCCTGGCCTCAAGTGATCCACCCGCCTCCGTCTCCCAAAGAGAAGCTAGGTTTCTTGACATCTTTTCCAGTTTTTATGATTAGTTTTGTGATTCATATTTCTTCACCACAATCTTCTTACTTTAGATTTTAGAAGCCAAAAAGTTCATTATTTAAAAAATTAGAGAATATAGCTCTTTCCAAATAAAAATCTCATAAAATTCACCAAAGGCATTCATTGTCATCATTCATTGTCATCAGTTCATTCCACAGCAATTTTTAAAAGCTACTGTATGCAAGACACTTTGCTTGATGGTGGGGATTCACCAAGAAGCAGAAACACATCACTACCTTTTTTTTTTGAGATAAGGTCTTGCTCTGTCCCCCAGGCTGGGCTAGAGTACAGTGATGTGAACATGGCTCACTGCAGCCTCAGACCTCTAGAATCAAGCAGTCCTTCTGCCTCAGCCTCCCAAGTAGCTGGGACTACAAGCTTGTGCCACCATGCCTGGCTGGTTTTTATTTTTTGTAGAGATGGGGTCTCACTATGTTGCCCGGGCTATTCTTGAACTCCTGGCCTCAAATGGTCCTCCTGCCTCGGCCTCCCAAAGTGCTGGGATTACAGGCGTGAGCTGCCATGCCTGGCCGTAGATTATCATCTTTACCCTCATGGAGCTTAAATTCTAGTGTGAGAGATGATCATTTACTGAGCAAGTGCATACTAATTACGATGGTGGTGAGTGTTGCAGAGGAAATGTACAGGACGCAGGGCAGGCATGGATCAGGGAACGCCTGGCTATACTGCAGGAATATTTCCTCCCTTCCTAGCTTCGTTGTATGATATTTAAACTACTGTCTAGACAAGTGCATATATTCATATATATCTTTAGCTTTTTAGAAGTGTCACGCTGTGGCATAGTTATTTCTGTGGAAGCTCTTTAGGGAAGCTCTATCTTGCTCAGCATGGCGTTACTGAGCCCGGTGGCTGCCACTCCAAGCTTTTCTTTTTCTTTCTTTTCTTTTCTTTCTTTCTTTTTTTTGAGACAGGGTCTCACTCTGTTGCCCAGGCTGGAGTGCAGTGGCACAGTCAGGGCTTACTGCAACCTCAACCTCCCAGGCTCAGGCAATCCTCCCACCTCAGCCTTGAGTAGCTGGGACAACAGTCACACTCCACTATGCCTGGCTAATTTTTGCAATTTTTTTTTTTTTTTTGGAGACAGAGTCTCACTGTGTTGCCCAGGCTGGAGTGTAGTGGCTCTATCTCGGCTTGCTGCAACCTCCGCCTCCCGGGTTCAAGCGATTCTTCTACCTCAGCCTACCAAGTAGTTGGGATTACAGGCACCCACCACCATGCCTGGCTGATGTTTGTATTTTTAGCAGAGATGGGGTTTCACTATGTTGACCAGGCTTGTCTTGACCACAGCCACTGTGCCCGGCACAACACAGGACTTTTGACGTGCTCCATTTCCAACCTGGCGGTGTTCACCCCTCCTTGGGCAACATGGTGGTCCCCCACTCCTGGGAGGTCACCATACTGATGCCAAACTTAGTATGGAGATGCAATCAGCATAGCTCACGACATCCCAGAGCTCCTGGGCTCCAGCAATCCTCCTGCCTCAGCCTCCTGAGTAGCTGGGACTATAGGCCTGTGCCAACATGACGGGCAACCTCACTGATACAAATACACCAAACAAGGCTGAGGAAGATCAGAGGTTCACTGCTGCCCCCTGTGGACCCCAGCAGTTCCTGTGGATGCCCTGGATCTCAGGAGGAGCTGGAGCGAGGGTCTGGGGTTCTGTGGGGGAACCCTGGATGGTACAGCCTAAGAAGAATCTCCATTCTCTGGTGTCCCCGAAAGGAAGGCGACAAGGTAGAAAAGTTCATTCAAAATCCCTCGTTTGTTAAAGTGAGCTTGAGTGGAATCCCATGACTTGTAGCTGAAAAGCACTTAGTTGGCCAGGCATGGTGGCTCACACCTATAATCCCAGCACTTTGGGAGGCCAAGGCAGGAGGATTGCCTGAGGTCAGGAGTTCAAGGCCAGCCTGGGCAAGAAATTGAGACCCCTGTCTCTACAAAAATTACAAAAGTTAGGCCAATGCAGTGGCTCATGCCTGTAATCCCAGCACTTTGGGAGGCCGAGGCAGGCGGATCATTTGAGGTCAGGAGTTCACGACCAGCCTGGCCAACATGGTGAAAACCCATATCTACTAAAAATACAAAAATTAGCTAGGTGTGGTGGTGCGCACTGTTAATCCCAGCTGCTTGGATGGCTGAGGCATAGAATCCATTGAACCCTGGAGGCAGAGGTTGCAGTGAGCCGAGATTGCACCACTGCACTCCAGCCCAGGCGACAGAGCAAGACTCTATCTCCAAAAAGAAAAAAAAAACAAAAAAAAAACCTCCCGTGCTGATCAGTAGTGGGACTGCACCTCTCAATAGCCACTGCACTCCAGCCTGAGCAACATAGATGCCATCCTTTTTGTCACCTCTAAGGGATCTCTGTGGCCTCAGCAGTTGAATGCCAAATATCTTTCCATGAAGTTTGGGCATCGTACCAACTTTATTTCATTTTTAATATTTTGGTAGAGATAGGGTCTCACTATGTTGCCCAGGCTGGTCATGACCTTGTACCAAGTTTGACTGCCCTTGAGTCTGCCTTGGAGATCAGAGTCTTTTATTAGACTGCAAAAAATGTGAAATCACCGCTTAAAAACATGTGTCTTGACCGGGCATGGTAGCTCACGCCTGTAATCCCAGCACTTTGGGAGGCTGAGGCGGGTGGATCATGAGGTCAGGAGTTCGAGACCAGTCTGGCCAACACAGTGAAACCTGGTCTCTGCTAAAAATACAAAAAATTAGCCAGGCATGGTGGTAGGCACTTGTAATCCCAGCTACTCAGGAGGCTAAGGCAGGAGGATCGCATGAACCTGGGAGGCAGAGGTTGCAGTGAGCTAAGATCACACCACTGCACTCCAGCCTGGGCAACAGAAGGAGACTCTGCCTCGAAAAACAAAAACAAACAAACAAAAACAAAACAAAACAAAAGAAAACCGTGTCTCCTGCAGAGTGAACTGCGCCATGCTTCTCCCTGCATCCACGCTGCTGGGCCGCCTCTTCTCCGTGTGGCCCTGCAGCAGTGTGTGTGGGGCAGCTGAGCGCGCAGCTTGACTGCTCCTTCCCTCCCCACTGCTACCCGGCCACACCTCGAGCCACCTTCCTTCCCAGGTGCTCCTTTTGTGGGGACGCCCCCCCGCATCCAGGCAGGTGTCTCCTTCCTGCCCTCCTCTGCTATCTGATTGGACAGTGGAAGTGCCTTCTCCTGTGCTCACCCAGATTTCAAATTTCAATCTCAGAGGCCCGTGACACCCCTACTGCTTCTAAAAGTCACCGCTGTGCTTACAGCTATCCGGCTAATTACACACCTGCAGCGTCCTCAGAGCAGGCTGGGCAGGTCTGCGTCCCTGGGGCTGCAGCGCAGGGTTGGAAGTCCTCCAGGTTTCCCAGGTGCACCAGGGGACCGGCCCCTTTGCCTATAAGTAAAACAAAAATTTCAAAGGAGATTAAACTTGGTCCTTTTATTGAGGTGTCTGATTTAACGGGGTAAGCAGGCTCCGGGGGCCTAGTCTGGGAACCCAGCGGCATGTCTTCTAAGCCCCAGGAACTGACTTTCATCCAAGCTAAGGGCGCTGAGACCCCTGCTCCAGTTCTCAGGATTTATTTAGTATAGACGCTGCCAACAAGCCGTGGCCATCCACTCCACGCCAGGCACCGTGCCAGGTTTCAGGGTTACACGATCAGTAGGGAACTTGGCATGCCTTCAGGGAATTCCAGAAACAGGTCATTTGCAGGCCAGAGGAATGAGTGTCAGGATGAAAGGCAGTGTGGGCAGTTGTGGAGTGCTTAATTCGGCCTGAGGAGGAGGCAGGAGGGCGCCCTGGAGTAGGCGCCACTCAGGCAGATTCTTGCTTTTTATTTGACTTTTCTTTCCTTCTTTCTTTCTTTTGAAATGGGGTCTTGCTCTGTCACCCGCGCTGGAGTGTAGTGGCGTGATCTCGGCTCACTGCAACCTCCGCCTCCTGGGCTCAAGCGATCCTCCTGTCTTAGCCTCCTTAGCTGGGACTACAGGCGTGCACCACCATGCCTGGGTAATTTTTGTATTTTTTGTGGAGACGGGGTTTTGCCCTGTCGCCCAGGCTGGTCTCGAACTCCTGGACTCAAGTGATCCACCCGCCTCGGCCTCCCAAAGTGCTGTGATTACAGGCATGCACCACGGCGCCTGTCTCCTTTGGTTTTTCCCCATAAAATGCAGCTCTTGCAGGACTTTCTTTCTCTGCCCACGCTGCCCCCGGGATGGAGTTTCGCTCTTGTAGCCCAGGCTGCAGTGCAATGGTGCGATCTTGGCTCACTGCAACCTCCGCCTCCCGGGTTCAAGCGATTCTCCTGCCTCAGCCTCCTGAGTAACTGGGATTACAAGCGGCCGCCACCACGCCTGGCTAATTTTTGTCGCCACCACGCCTGGCTAATTTCTGTATTTTTAGTTGTAGAGATGGGGTTTCGCCATGTTGGCCAGACTGGTCTCAAACTCCTGACCTCAGGTGATCCACCTGCCTCCGCCTCCCTAAGTGTTGGGATTACAGGCGTGAGCCACCGCACCTGGCCTTTCTTTAATTACTGTTATTTTAAAAATTCTTTATAAAGGGGCTAGAATAAACCATTTTTTGGTTAAGCCTTGACATTTCTCGGTCCCCACCTTCTGGTCTTCACGGTAACTCTGAACTTTGTCTATGCCGGTAACTCTGAAAAGTCTTTGCCGGCTCTAAAATCTCCACAGCTACTCCAGAAGTAGTCTGAAGCCCCCTAAGGGATAGCCTGGAGGCCGTTGGCCTAGCTGCCCACCCCCTCCTCCGGGCCTGACTCCTTCCCAGTCTCAGCAGGATTGCTGTGGGGGTGGGTGGAGCCTGAGAGCCCAGCGTTGGCTTCTGCTTGCTATGAAATGCTCTGGGCAGCAGGAGCCTCTCTCTTTCTTGGCATAGGAGGAACTAGAGCTCCGTTTTGTGTCTGCCAGAAAACTGGATGGGGGAAGGGTTGGTCCTGAGGGCCCCCGATTTACCCAGCAAACATGCACTGGGCACCTGCCTCGTGTCCTGTAGCGTGCTTGGCAGTGGGGATGCCGTGAATGGGGCCAGGCGTGCGTTATGCAAGTGGGGGAGGCGGAGAAGGTGATGCGAACAAGCAGGCAGCATGTGGGCACAGTGGGACAGAGTTCTGTGAGGCCCCTTTGAAGTTCCTGCTTCCCGGAGACCAGATGAAGGCCCTCTAGCCACGGCACTTCCTTGAATGGGATGGTGTGAGCCCTTCATGTGCAGCTGGAGGGGGCCATCTTTGACTTCAAGCATTAAACACCCGAGGACTGGTTCTTTAGATCCCATTGCCTGTGGCCCACTTTGGCCTCTAGGATCTTCTTTCTTTTCTGCCAACTGCAGTGGTGAGGCCACTTGGAAGCCTTGAGGTCGTTTCTTCTAGCCTAACATCTAAGGGCCTCGCTTTATTTTAATTTTTTATTAAAATTTCAGATTATTATGTTTAATTTCAAACAGATAAAGGTAGAAAGAATAATACAATGGACCAGGCACAGTGGCTCCTGACTGTCATCCCAGCACTTTGGGAGGCCAAGGTGGGCTCCCCATGGATGATGGTTTCCTTCTACTCTTTTCTTTATGCTTTTTTTTTTGGAGACAGCTCTCTCACCCAGGCTGAAGTGAAGTGGCGTGATCTCAGCTCACTGCAACCTCTGCCTCCCAGGCCTAGGTGATCCTCCCACCTGAACCTCCCAAGCAGCTGGGACTATAGGCGTGCACCACCATGCCCAGCTAATTTTTTTGTTCCGTTTTTGTGTTTGTTTTTTGTTTCTTTAGTAGAGACAGGGTTTTACCATATGGCCCGGGCTGGTCTCAAACTCCTGACCTCAAGTGATCCGCCTGCCTCAGCCGCCCAAAGTGCTGGCATTACAGGCGTGTGCCACCGCGCCTGGCTAATTTTTGTATTTTTAGTAGAGCCAGGGTTTTGCCATGTTGGCCAGACTGGTCTAGAACTCCTGACCTCAAGTGATCGACCTGCCTTGGCCTCTCAAAGTGCTACGATTATAGGCATGAGCCACCGCGCCTGGCCGTGTTTCTTTTTTGAATGGTAGGAGAAAGTGTGATTTTTCGTCTTCCCTTTTCTGTACTTTGCAAGTGCTCCTGTCTTCATCTGCACTTGTCCCTGAGGCCCTGGGTCCTTGTAACTGCACTGCTGAGAATAGACAGGAAGCCTGGGGCCCCTAGCTTGGGGGAGGACCCAGCAAGTGTGGGAAGGAGCCGTCAGCCTCTACCTCTGAAGGTGGAGAAGGATTTGTACTGTTCTGCTCCTCTGCCTGATTCCATCACAACAGCAGCAACAACAGCAGCAGCAGCAGCAGCAGATCAACTCAGCTGGCAGCCACTGTGGCCGTGTTGGCAAGGGACCTCGGGCGTTCTCTCTGCCAGCAGGTCCCACTGTGTGTCCAGCTGGAGCGCCTTTGGGCACACCCTGTTCTGCTGAGGTGGTAAATGGCACGTCTGTCTAATGTTCCCCCGAATTGTTTTTTCTAGGTCTTAGTACCCTGCAAAGGAAGCCTGTCGAGCAGCATCCAGTCTACTTGTCAGTTTGAGTCCTACATTTTGATACCTGTGGAAGAACATTTTCAGACCTTAAATGGAAAGGTATTCATTTCTTGGTGGGTGGGCCAGGGTCACCTACTCCATGTTTGGGACCAGAGGGGAGGGAAGAGAGTCCCGTTCTCAGCCTTTCACGGCTACTGGCAATGGTGGCATTTGACACACGCTGCAGCCCCGTGGGGGGCTAGAGGGACCCTGCCTTTGTGGTGGAGGAAAGGGAGGTGGTGACAGTGAGCAGGACCCCAGCTGCTGCCTTGAAGGCCGGGAGGTGCCGAGTGTCTCTCCCTGAGCCCGTGATGGGGTGTCTGCCATGTGTCACTGGAATACCTCCTCCTTGCTGATGTCCGAGCCAGAGGAAGTTGCTTTATCCCAGTACCATGAAAAGCTTGTCAGTTTCTTGGCCCCAAATAGGACATCAGGGATGACTATTGTAGTTTTTAAAAGCTTTTTGTTTCGGCTGGGCATGGTGGCTCATGCCTGTAATCCTAGCACTTTGGGAGGCCGAGGCAGGAGAATCACTTGAGGCCAGGAGTTTGAGACCAGCCTGGATAACACAGCGAGACCTCATCTCTGCCAAAAATAAAAATAAAAAAATTAGCCAGATGTGATGGTGCGTGCTTATAGTCCCAGCTACTTGGGAGGCAGAGGTGGGAGAATTGCTTAAGCCCAGGAGTTTGAGCTTGCAGTAAGCCATGATTGTGCTACCCCCCTGTAGCCTGGGCAACAGAGCGAGACCCTGTCTGGGGGAAAAAAAAAAAAAAACGCCCAAAAAACAATCTTTTGTTTTGAAATAATTTCAAATGTTTTAGTAAAGTCAAAAAAACTCTTAAACATGCTTCCCCCCAAGCTGTTAACGTTCTTGCCACATTGGTTGTTTTTTTTTTTTTTTGAGACGGAGTTTTGCTCTGTCGCCCAGGCTGGAGTGCAGTGGTGCCATCTCGGCTCACTGCAAGCTCCGCCTCCTGAGTTCACGCCATTCTCCTGCCTCAGCCTCCCAAGTAGCTGGGACTACAGGCGCCCGCCACCTCACCCGGCTAGTTTTTTTGTATTTTTAGTAGAGATGGGGTTTCACCGTGTTAGCCAGGATGGTCTCGATCTCCTGACCTCGTGATCCGCCCGTCTTGGCCTCCCAAAGTGCTGGGATTACAGGCTTGAGCCACCGCGCCCGGCCACCACACATTGGTTGTTTTATCTCTCTCGACACATTATTATTTTGAATCTTTTTTTTTTTTCAAACAGAATCTCGCTCTGTCACCAGGCTGGAGTGCAGTGGTGTGATCTCGACTCAGTGCACCCAACCTCTACCTCCCGGGTTCAAACGATTCTCCTGCCTCGGTCTCCTGAGTAGCTGGGACTACAGGCATGCGCCACCATGCCCAGCTAATTTTTGTGTTTTTAGTAGAGACGGGGTTTCACGGTGTTTCCAGGATGGTCTTGATGTCTCGACCTCATGATGTGCCCGCCTCAGCCTCCCAAAGTGCTGGGATTACAGGCGTGTGCCCCTGCTCCCAGCCTGAATCTTTTGAGACTAAGTTGCAGGCACTGTGCCCTTTAGCCCAAGACAGTTCAGTGTATTTCCCAAGAACAGGCATTCTCTTATGTAACCACAATGCAGTGATCGAACTCAGATAATTTAGCATTTTTTTTCTTCTTAGCTCTGGAATCACACAGTGCATTTTTTTTTTTTGGAGACAGAGTCTCACTCTGTCACCCAGGCTGGAGTGCAGTAGCTCAGTCTCAGCTCCTGACCTCAAATGATCCACCCACCTTGGTCTCCCAAAGTGCTTGGATTACAGGCATGAGCCACTGCACCCGGCCTGGATCCTTTTTAAATGTTGCAGCAGAAAAAACATTGAGCTATTTCTCGAGTAGAAGAAATCCTGTGTTCTTTGTGAAAAGAAAAAGAAAGAAAGCTCTCCCTATCTAAGAGATGGAAGTAATCTGGTGCTGCAGTGTGGCCAGGGCTGAATCCCACCTGCTACTCCCTGCACGGCTCACTGTGGTCACGGCCGGGTGCTGGGGACAGACCAGCCGTGCAAAGCCCGACTCCTGTCCTCTTTGTAGATCTGGGTGTCCAAAAGAGAACAAATCAACTAAGCTGACTGACAGCTGGGATGAGGAGATCTGTGGCAGGAAAATAGCAAGCAGTGTGTCTTGTGAGCCACAGGGCAGAGAGCAGGTGCACTGACAACCCCGTGCTTCCTCTCCCCGTCGCAGCACCACGAGCCTCAGCTGCCGTGTCTGAACGCAGCTCCCGCCCCAGTGAGGACAGTGTGGCTGGGCTTCCCTGACCACGGGGATGCCGGGAAAAATAGGGCCATTCCTGAATGGGAATAAAGTCTCCCTCTCTCAGAATCTACCTGCTTCTGCTTTAAAAGCAAAAAAAACCACAAAAAAACAAAAAAAACACAACACATGCCCCCATGGTTAACATCAACAGTGAAAAAAGCTATCAGGTGCCTTCCAACAGCTGACATCATGTGCGTTACAACAGGATACACAGAGGGAGGTAAAACACCCCTTTCAGGGCATTCCTATCAGAAACATCTGACTGTAAAACTCTCTAATTGTCAGGAATCTAATTGTTAAGAAACATCAGACAAATCCTCCCAAACACATGAGGGACGGTCTGCAATACCCAACAAAGATGTCAATGTCCTGAAAGGCGAAGAAAGACCGAAGCACTGTTCAAATGAAGGAAACTAAAAAGATGAACAAATGCACTGTGTGGGCCGGGCGCAGTGGCTCACGCCTGTAATCCCAGCACTGCGGGAGGCCAAGATGGGTGGATCACCTGAGGCCGGGAGTTTGAGACCAGCCTGGCCAACATGGCAAAACCACGTCTCTACTAAAAATATAAAAATTAGCTGGGTGTGGTGGTGGGTGCCTGTGATGCCAGGTACTCAGGAGGCTGAGGCAGGAGAATTGCTTGACCCTGGGAGACGGAGGTTACAGTGAGCCGAGATTGCACCGCTGCACTCCAGCCTGGGTGACGGAGTGAGACTCTGTCTCAAAAGTAAAAAAATAAAAATAGGCCGGGCGCGGTGGCTCAAGCCTCTAATCCCAGCACTTTGGGAGGCCGAGACGGGCGGATCACAAGGTCAGGAGATCGACACCGTCCTGGCTAACCTGGTGAAACCCCGTCTCTACTAAAAAATACAAAAAACTAGCCGGGCGAGGTGGCGGGCGTCTGTAGTCCCAGCTACTCCGGAGGCTGAGGCAGGAGAATGGCGTGAACCCGGGAGGCGGAGCTTGCAGTGAGCTGAGATCCGGCCACTGCACTCCAGGCTGGGCGACAGAGCGAGACTCATCTCAAAAAAATAAATAAATAAATAAATAAAAATAAAAATAAAATTAATTCGGGTATCTTGCAGCCACAGTTACTAGGCCAACAAAGAGGAAACATTTTAGTATCAAAACGAACAAAACAGGAGAGCATTTGTGCCGCAGCAAACCCACACTGGGGTGAAGGCCATAGGGTCTGGTTACGTGCTGCGTTGGGGGCCAGGCTGAGAGTGGGACATGGTTGCCCCGACTGCTGGTTCAGTGATGGCTTTCTTGTTTGCAGGATGTCTTTATACAAGGGAACAGGATTAAATTAGGAGCTGGTTTTGCCTGTCTTCTCTCAGTGCCCGTTCTCTTTGAAGAAACTTTCTACAATGAAAAAGAAGAGAGTTTCAGCATCCTGTGTATAGCCCATCCTTTGGAAAAGAGAGAGAGTTCAGGTATTCTGGGAGAAAAAACCCTTTTCTCCTGTTTTAGAGAAATGTGTTTGTTGAACTTGTTCCTGACTTAACTGTCGAAAGGTTAAACAAGGCCGGGTATGGTGGCTCGCGCCTGTAATCCCTGCACTTTGGGAGGGCAAGGCGCGAGGATCACTTGAGGCCAGGAGTTCAAAACTAGCCTAGACAACATGGCGAGACCCCGTCTCTATAAAAAATTTAAAAAATCAAGCCAGCCATGGTGGCTCATGCCTGTAATCCCAGCACTTTGGGAGGCTGAGGCAGGCAGATTACTTGAGACCAGAAGTTCAAGATCAGCCTGGTCAACAGGGTGAAACCCCATCTCTACTAAAAATACAAAACTTAGCTAGGTATGGTGGCGTGCCCCTGTAATCCCAGCTACTCAGGAGGCTGAGGCAGGAGAATTGCTTGAACCCAGAAGGCGGAGGTTGCAGTGAGCTGAGATCACGCCGCTGCACTCTATCCTGGGTGACAGAGTGAGACTGTCTCAAAAATAAAAAATAGGCCAGGCGCGGTGGCTCACGCCTGTAATCCTAGCACTCTGGGAGGCTGAGGTGGGCGGATTACCTGAGGTCAAGAGTTCAAGACCAGCCTGGCCAACATGGTGAAACCCCATCTCTACTAAAATACAAAAAAATTAGGTGCAGTGGTGCACTCCTGTAATCCCAGCTACTCGGAAGGCTGAGGCAGGAGAATCACTTGAACCTGGGACAGGGAGGTTGCCGTGAGCCGAGATTGCACCACTGCACTCCAGCCTGGGCTACAGAGTGAGAATTTGCCTCAAAAAAAAAAAACAGATAAAAATTAGCTGAGCATGGTGGTGCATGCCTGTAGTCTCAGTTATTCAAGAGGCTGAGGTGGGAGGGTCACTCGAGCCTAGGAATTCAAGGCTGCACTGAGCCGTGATCACACCACTGCACTCTAGTGTGGGCTACAGAGCAGGACCCTATCTCCAAAAACAAAAACAATAAAATTATTATTATTATTTAATTATTTTTGAGACAGAGTCTTGCTCTGTTGCCAGGCTGGAGTGCAGTGGCATAATCTCAGCTCACTGCAACCTCCAGCTCCTGGGTTCAAGCGATTCTCCTGCCTCAGCCTCCTGAGTAGCTGGGATTATAGGCGTCCACCACCACACCCAGCTAATTTTTGTATTTTTAATAGAGACAGGGTGTCACCACGTTGGCCAGGATGGTCTTGATCTCTTTTTTTTTTTTTTTTTTTTTTTTTTTGAGACGGAGTCTCGCTCCGTCGCCCAGGCTGGAGTGCAGTGGCCGGATCTCAGCTCACTGCAAGCTCCGCCTCCTGGGTTTACGCCATTCTCCTGCCTCAGCCTCCGAGTAGCTGGGATTACAGGTGCCTGCCACCTCGCCCGGCTAGTTTTTTGTATTTTTTAGTAGAGACGGGGTTTCACCGAGTTAGCCAGGATGGTCTCCATCTCCTGACCTTGTGATTCACCCGTCTCGGCCTCCCAAAGTGCTGGGATTAGAGGCTTGAGCCACCGCGCCCGGCCGATCTCGATCTCTTGACCTTGTGATCTGCCCGCCTCAGCCTCCCGAAGTACTGGGATTACAGGCGGGAGCCACCACGCCCGGCCAATAAATTATTTTTTTAAAAAGGTTAAACATCCTGGAAAATATTCAAGAGCCACATGGAGACTTATATCATCGTTTCCAGTGGTTCCTCCTAGAACTTAAAGTCACTGGGCTGAGGAGGTGTGGATCGGGGCTACTGTTGCACAGGTCGGGCATTGCACAATTCCAGGAGGCAGCATTCACGCAGACCTCAGCCTGCCTGTGATCAACCCGGGATGTGACTGTTGCCCCCATGAGTTGTGCAAAGTGGTAGCCCCAGCTTTGTCTCTGGGTCTCAGCTTCAGGGCTGGCTCTTACAGCGCCCAGCTCCAGCATGGTGCTTCTTTGAGATTTTGTTATTTTTAATAAATAATAATTCTTCATTCGCCCCAGGAAATTGAGATAACAGTGTGCAGGATGCCCACTGAGGCTCTTACTGTCAGGAATCGGGGTCTTGCCGATGGTCCCACATAGTTTGGTTTTGTCCCAGGAAGAGGCCTTGAGAGGACCAGGCTCTCTGGACTCCAGGGTGTCCTGTAACTGGGCTGTTCTTGTGCAGTGTCTTGGAATAAGGACATTTGCCCTCCTCCGCAGAGGGCCTAGACCCTCTAGGGTAGGATAGGACAGAGTCAGGAACCAGCCGAGGCTTCAGCAGGCCCGACTTGTTTCTTTTTCAGAAGAGCCTTTGGCACCCTCAGATCCCTTTTCCCTGAAAACCATTGAAGATGTGAGAGAGTTCTTGGGAAGACACTCCGAGCGATTTGACAGGAACATCGCCTCTTTCCACCGAACATTCCGAGAATGCGAGAGGAAGAGCCTCCGTCACCACATAGTCAGTAGCCGTGCTGTCCTTTGCCTGGCATGCCCTGTCTCAGTTCAGTGCAGGGCACCGGGAACCCTCAGTTTTCTCTGGAACTGCCTGGTGCTGCCTTACTGTTTGAAGTCTTTTAAAAATGTTTCTCTCTAACTATAAAAGTAGTTTAGCCGGGCATGGTGGTGCAAGCCTGTCTTCCCAGCACTTTGGGAGGCCAAGATGGGAGAATCTCTTGAGGCTGGGAGTTTAAGACCAGCCTGGGCAACATAGAAAGACCCCATCGCTACAGAAAATACAAAAATTAGCCAGGTGTGGTGGCATGCACGTGTATTCCCAGCTACTTGGGAGGCGGAGGTGGGAGGATCAC
Organism: Theropithecus gelada; assembly: GCF_003255815.1. Classification (NCBI taxonomy): domain Eukaryota; kingdom Metazoa; phylum Chordata; class Mammalia; order Primates; family Cercopithecidae; genus Theropithecus; species Theropithecus gelada. The sequence goes on from NC_037687.1 coordinate 47,304,969, forward strand.
TTTAGCTCAGGCATTTGAGACTGCAGCGTGCTGTCGTCATACCACTGCACTCTACTTTGGGCAACAAAGTGAGACCCTTTCTCTTAAAAAAACAAAAACAAAAACCAAGTGGTATAAGCCATGAGGAAGTATAAAAATGAGTATTATTATCCTCTTGTTAACCCCAAGGGGAAATTTCTCCTGCTTTTAATGCATACACACCTAAAAAAAAAAAAGTTGAGAAAAATCATGTAATTGACTTGATAAAGCTTGTGTTAACCCTTGAAACTCTGGGCGCTTTACCTGCTCTGGCTCCCACGTCATGGCCTCGCTGGTAAGGTCCCTCTGCTCTGTGTGGTTTAGGACTCAGCAAATGCTCTCTACACCAAATGCCTCCAGCAGCTTCTGAGGGACTCTCACCTGGTAAGCAGCAAGACTTCCGAGAGGGAGGATTGCGGTGCACCCCCATGCAAATCCAAGCCCTTTCACTGTGCTTCTCTTGCCCTCTAGAAAATGCTCGCCAAGCAGGAGGCCCAGATGAGCCTGATGAAGCAGGCAGTGGAGGTGAGGTTGGGGCGGAATGGCTGGGAGGCACACCCTGTTGCCTGCTCACACCCTGAATGGGATCTGTTGATTCCACAGATGTACGTCCATCATGAAATTTACGACCTGATCTTTAAATACGTGGGGACCATGGAGGCAAGCGAGGTAGGTTCTCAGTTATTATCACCCAAGATGGAAGCCTGCTGTGCTTTTTGAGAAATTTGAAGGTTCGTTAAAATCTGTTGTTAGGATGCTGCCTTTAACAAAATCACAAGAAGCCTTCAAGATCTTCAGCAGAAAGATATTGGTGTGAAACCGGAGTTCAGGTAAGGGTTCACGCCACAGCGCTTGGTGTTCTCGGAGGCAGGGGCGCTGTCTTCTCCTGGAAGTAGGCCCTCTCAGTGGCAGAGGCGACACGCGGATTTGACATGGTTGGTTCTGAGGAACAGTGCAGTTACTTGCAACCAAAGATGAAGGGCTACCCTTTACAGGTGACTGTGTGTAGCCATCCCCCTCCCACACTGTGCACCAGCACGCCGACTGGATGGAAGCCACTAGGCACGGGGTTTTGTGCAGCTGGTCCCCATGCCCCAAGTGGGCTTATAATTTGCCCACGTGGTTTCTGCATGCAGGGGACATCCCACCTGCCCACCCAAGGGAACCTTGCCATAGAGGCACCTACTTAGGAGTTAATTTAAGTTTCATTTTTTTTAATTTTAATTTTTTTTTTGTTTTTGAGACAAAGTCTCACTCTATTGCCCAGGCTGGAGTGCAGTGGCGTGATCTCGGCTCACTGCAACGTCCGCCTTCCGAGTTCAAGTGATTCTCCTGCCTCAGCCTCCCGAGTAGCTGGGATTACAGGTGCATACCACCACGCCCTGCTAATTTTTGTATTTTTTAGTGGAGACGGGGTTTCACCTTGTTGGCCAGGCTGTTCTTGAACTCCTGACCTCAAATGATCTGCCCACCTTGGCTTACAAGTGCTGAGATTACGGGTGTGAGCCACTGCACCTGGCCTAATTTAAGTTTCATTGGGACACAAAAATGTTTCACCTCCCACAACCGTCTTTGGGTTATTTCCCTCTAGGAATAGGATTTTTTTTTTTTTTCCACTTTCTTGTACAGCTGTATCACCTGGCAGCCTGAATGGGATTGAAGGCTGTTCTGTTTTGCCGCTGACTTGAGTCAGATGACTTGTCAGTATCTGTTTTTGTGTTTCCTTCCTTCTGGTTTGTTGTGAGAAGTGTAGACCCTGAGATGTATTCTTAGATCCAGGCCAAAGACTTCTCTTACTGTGCTCTGAAGTTGTCACTTTCCAAATTATTTTGCAGCTTTAACATACCTCGTGCCAAAAGAGAGCTGGCTCAGCTGAACAAATGCACCTCCCCACAGCAGAAGCTTGTCTGCTTGCGAAAGGTGGTGCAGCTCATCACACAGTCTCCAAGCCAGAGAGGTTTGTGCTTGGGAAGGGGCCTGGCCAAGGGGGAGATGCTACATCCAGATGAAAAAGCAAAGAGTGATGCTATCGTAAGGGATTTTTATGGGGCTGGGCACGGTGGCTCACCTCTGTAACCCCAGTGCTTTGGGAGGCCAAGGTGGGAGGATCACTTGAGGCCAGGAATTGGAGCTGTAGTGAGCTGTGATCACACCAGTGTACTCCAGTCTGGGTGACAGAGCGAGACCCCTTCTCAAAAAAAAAAAAAACAAGGAAAAGTCAATAAGGAAGAGACATGAGATATAGCTATATGTGTAGATAAGGGATGATCCTGAGTATATCGAATGAAATAAAGAGGAATGCATATGGTAGACTTCCAGCCAGCAGCATCAAAGAAAGGGGGACAGCTGTGTAGCCACGATGTGATGGTGAGCTCATAGCTGTCCTGGACAGATGTGCAGGAAGCAGCAGCAGGAGCCTCTGGGAAAAGAGACTGGCTGGCGGGGATGGGAGGAACATTCACAGTTTACTCTTTTGTATTGTTTGAATTTTTAAACGTGAATGAATTACTTAAAATTTCAAAATGAAAAAAAAGTGAAACTCCACATGGGCAGTGGACTCCATGTCTATAAAGTGGAAGTGACCTTAGGAAGGACCTTAGTGACTTTAGGAAGAAAGAGGCTTTTGGTGATGGCTCTGGACTCATCTTCATTTTGTATCACTGTAGCCACCTCCCTGGGCTCTTTCACTGTCCAGGAGGGTGGCAAGGCATGGTCTGCTTGGAGTTAACATCTCCTTTTTTTTTTTTTTTTTTTTGGTTTTAAGAGACAGGGTCTCACTCTGTCACCCAGGCTGGGTGCATTTGTAGGTCACTGTACTGCATCCTTGAACTCCTGAGCTCAAGTGATCCTCTTGCCTCAGCCTCCCAAGTACCTCGGATTGCAGGCATGCACCACCACACTTGGCTAATTTTCGTATTTTTTGTAGAGGTGGGGGTCTTGCTATATTGCCCAGGCTGGTCTCAGACTCCTGGCCTCAAGCAATTCTCCCATCTTGGCCTCCCAAAGCTCTGGGATTATAGGCGCATGCCGCCGTATCTGGCCTGAGTTATTAATATCTTGTTTTGGTCATGTTCTGAAAATGTTGGGCATTCTTTTCCCTCTGGACCTGACATCTGATCAGGACACTGTAAAGGAGCTTGTGCAATGACATTTCTTCCCCAATGTATGATCTCCTTGATATGTGGTTTCGCAAGGTTTGCAGTGGTAGGGAGTTGATACGCTTGTCAGTCCATTTGAATCTCATGATGGCATTGAATGTGTGTTTCCCCTTTGCAGTGAACCTGGAGACCATGTGTGCTGATGATCTGCTATCAGTCCTGTTATACTTGCTTGTGAAAACGGAGATCCCTAATTGGTAACATTTTCCGTTAAGATGCTCTTTTAAAAATGGCAGCGCTTGACCGGGCACGGTGGCTCACGCGTGTAATCCCAGCACTTTGGGAGGCTGAGGCAGGTGGATCACGAGGTCAGGAGATCGAGACCATCCTGGCTAACGTGGTGAAACCCCGTCTCTACTAAAAAATACAAAAAAAATTAGCCAGGCATGGTGGCGGGCGCCTGTAGTCCCAGCTACTCGGAAGGCTGAGGCAGGAGAATGGCGTAAACCCGGGAGGTGGAGCTTTCAGTGAGCCAAGATGGCACCACTGCACTCCAGCCTGGGCAACAGAGCAAGACTCCATCTCAAAAAAAAAAAAAAAAAAAAAAAAAAAGGCAGCACTGCACTGTGGTAGTTCTAATATAACTCTAGGAGAAGCCCACCTTCAGTTGGACACCTGTTATGAGGTAGGTGTGGAGCCTCCCTCGCTTCATCTATCCACTTACAGATGGGGAAACCAAGGCCCAGAGAGCTTATGTTTCTTGTTCTGGAACGAGTGTCTAGGCAGTGCTTGAGCAGAAAGCTGATTGCCATTCTTTCTGGCCCCGAACCCATCATCTTCCCCCTGGAACCCACAGCTCAGTTTACAGTAATCAGCTTCCTAAAGACTATTTCAGGGAACTAGCTAGTCATTTTACTTGTGTTCCTAATCGCACATGCTCTGCAGAGAGACCCAGGGGAGCGTGGTGGTAGCTCCCGGAGCGAACCGACACTTTAGGTATTTGGTCAGTCGCCCGAGCCAATAATACTGTTTTTGCAGAAGTGTGACTTGAATAGACAACAACGTAACTTTTTTCTTCCTTTCATTAGGATGGCAAATTTGAGTTACATCAAAAACTTCAGGTTCAGCAGCTCGGCAAAGGATGAACTGGGATACTGCCTGACCTCATTCGAAGCTGCCATCGAATACATTCGGCAAGGAAGCCTCTCCGCTAAACCCCCTGTAAGAGCTCACCCCTGCCCTGGCCTTCCTTTGTGGGCATCATGGTTCCCTTGATAGGGTGCTGGGGTTGATATGTGGGCAGAGATTTTCTTAAATTGCCTCCCATGAATGGGGCCTCAGCTGTTTGAGGGCTGTGAGTCTTGAAAATCACTCAGTGAAAACACCAAGCCCCCAGTTGGTGGTAAAAGTTGGTGGGTTATCATTGGGATTTTCATTGTTAATATCCTACTTCATTAGTCCCCGTCCTCTCCAAAGACATGTGGGTACAAAGGGAAGCCAGAAGCAGGGAATTTTGATTTCTTGACCTTGATATTCAAGAAGTGATGTCACGGAATCCCTGGGCTGTCGCCTTTCCAGCCAGAAATCTCTGTGGCTGGTAAGCTCCTTTGCCTGAGTTTTGTTCAGGCCTGCTGGGCCTGTTTCACCCTCCTGGCCTGGTAGGCTGCACTTGGCTTGCGCTGCTGGCCCAGATCCCACGCCTGCTGAGGGCAAGCCAGGTGTGGAATGGCGAGGGGTATGTGAGCAAGTGCAGGGTCCGGGCTTGTTTCACCCTCCTGGCCTGGTAGGCTGCACTTGGCTTGCGCTGCTGGCCCAGATCGCATGCCTGCCGAGGGCAAGCCAGGTGTGGAGTGGCAAGGGGTATGTGAGCAAGTGCAGGGTCCGGCCACTGCACACAACCGGGCATGGTGTTCTGACTGAGGTGGTGTGGGTAACTCCAAGTTGCTCGTGCAGGGTCCTGCTCCATGCAAGGATGCAGCTAGAGCAGGCATACGGTAGGCCGCTTCCATGGTGGGCACTGGTGAACACAGTGGTGCCTGGAAGCTTGGAGAGACCAGGAACTGCAGAGCCCCAAGGAGAGTGTCATAGCCCTGGCTCAGGGAACTAGGTTGGGCTCCCTGAAGGACCAGAGCTCTTCTCTCCTTTTTGTTACCTGCAGGGTAGTGAGTTGGGAGCGTGTTTTAGCCCTGTTTATGTTACAGCTCTTTCAGTCCTGCCATTTGGTGGGTCCTGAGTTCTTGTCCCATGTCCAGGAAGAATGAGTTACATAGACTAGTGGAGGGTGAGCAAGGCAGAGAGGAGCTTCACTGAATGGCAGAACAGCTCTTAGAAGACGCACAGTGGGCAGTTCCTTACCACAGGCAGGTCATCCTGACGAGTCAAAGAGGCCCGACATAGGTAGCTCCTTTCCGCAGTTAGTAGTCTCAACATCTGTCTGAGTCTGGCTGAGTCTAGGGTTTTTATGGCTCAGAAGGGAGGGAGTATGTGCTGATTGGTCCATGGGTGGGCCTGGAAAAAGCACCATGAGTTCTCTCTCTGGGCCATGGACTCCACTTGGAACTGACAGCCCGGCCCCCAGGCTTCAGGCAGTCCTTGTTCTGAAGGTGGGGCTTCACTCGGGACCTGCCCTTCTGCCCGGGAGCCTGTCTGCCTTCTGCCACCGTCAGCATGCTGGCCAGTGCGCCCAGGCTGTTTGTGCCAAGGGGCACCTGCAGGCCTGCGCCAAGCTGCTCTCAGCCCGTGTCTTGGCCTCTCTCCCATGCTCATCAGCTCCCAAAATCTTGGAGGGGTCTGAGGCATCAGGAGGCTGGCGTGTCAGCGTCGCCCCAAGCGTGCGCACACCTGGCTGGATTGCAACAGTACCTGACTTGGTCTCACCTTTGCTCCGAAATTGGAGTGGGTGCCAGGAGTGGGAAGGAGTGGGTGCCAGGAGTGAGGGGAGCGGGAGCAGACACTTATGAGCCTGCCGGGGCAGGGGCACTTCCTGGGCCCCTGAGAGCTCAGAGGTGCCTGGATCCAGAGCTGCGGCTGGACGGCTGCAGCTGTTCCTGGGAGTTCAGGGCTCCCGCCCTGCCAACTCAGTAGGAGATGGGGCTCCCGCCTGTTCCTGGCTCCTGTTGGCCCTGCAGAGTGCACAACTCTGGCCGCGCCTCCTCCACTGCAGCTTATGTCTGCAGCAGCCACTCCCGATGGGCTGCCGCTGCCATCAGCGAGACCATTAATGTGTGCAATTTGAGGACTCAGTGGCCTTGCCATTGTTTCCTTGATTGTTGGTGAGTGTTGGCTGGAGTGGGGGTGTGTGATTATATTTCTGCGTGAATCGCCAGAATCTTGAACCACAAGTGTCCTGCTGGCCTGTTTCACTACATACCAGTGAGTAAAATGTGATCATACTCACAGAAATCACAAAGTTGAAATCAATAAAATGAAAAGATCTCTGTATTACAAGGTGAGAGTACCGAGGATTGAACATTCATCTTTGTCAGAGCTTGATGTAGAATCTCTCAAAATAATGATGAGGTAAAGCGTCTGGGAGACAGTATCAGCCTGTCCAGGCGCCCTCAGGTACAGGCAGTTCCATTGCATTCATTCGTTGTTAACACATTCATGCATTTTCAGTCTTTTTCCTACCCATGTATATTTTACGTAAGTGAAATTATATTGTGTGCTGGGCCGGGCATGGTGGCTCACGCCTGTAATCCCAACACTTTGGGAGGCCGAGGCGGGTGGATCATCTGAGGTCAGGAGTTCGAGACCAGCCTGGTCAACATGGTGAAACCCTGTCACTACTGACAATAAGAGAATTAGCTGGGCATGGTGGCAGGTGCCTGTAATCCCAGCTACTTGGGAGGCTGAGGCAGGAGAATTGCTTTAATCCGGGTGGCAGAGGTTGCAGTGAGCCGAGATTACGCCACTGCACTCTAGCCTGAGTGACACAGTGAGACTGTGTCTCAAGTATGTATGTACATATATATATATATATAGAGAGAGTACTGTTTATTTATTTATTTATTTATTTATTTATTTTTTGAGACGGAGTCTCGCTCTGTAGCCCAGGCTGGAGTGCAGTGGCCGGATCTCAGCTCACTGCAAGCTCCGCCTCCCGGGTTCACGCCATTCTCCGGCCTCAGCCTCCCGAGTAGCTGGGACTACAGGCGCCTGCCACCTCGCCCGGCTAGTTTTTGTATTTTTAGTAGAGACGGGGTTTCACCGTGTTAGCCAGGATGGTCTCGATCTCCTGACCTCGTGATCCGCCCATCTCGGCCTCCCAAAGTGCTGGGATTACAGGCTTGAGCCACCGCGCCCGGCCGAGAGTACTGTTTTTTCCCCAAAAGAATAGCTTAATTTTTTGCTAATTAGAAGACTAATGTTTGCTTACAAATAATATTTGCAGACTATAAAATGGCAGTGAAGACAACAAAAACTTCCCATAAACTTACTAGCCAGGGGTGACACTTATTAATATTTTAGCATTTGTTTTTTTTTTCCTCTGCATACACAATTGTATCTCTTTTTTTTTTTTTTTTTTTTTTTGAGGAATGTGAGCCAGCATTTTATTCGTTCATTTCTTGCATGTGAAGCGCTCCTCAGTGACATCCTTGGCCCGAGATTCTTTGTCATAGTCCTCAACTGCTACACAGCTGCAGCCAGCCCCTTCATAGGGTCTCCTCTCTCTTGTCAGTTTTTCAGAGGCCTTACCCATTCCCCTCATTTCTCATTGTCATCAACCTTAATTAGTTTGACCTGGTGTTCAGCACCCAGGGTCTCCCCAGCGTGGCACACGCAGGCGCATCACAGTTGGATGCAAGCACACCAAGATGGGCTCAGCACTCGTCTGAGGCTTTGGCAGCTTTGCGAAGTCCATGTGCTAGGCCACCGTGGATGAGGGTGTCCTTCAGCACCCCTCATAAAGCGGTGTTAACGTCCATTACACCACCAGCAGCAGTGTCTTCCTTGGCCATGGCAGTGGGTCACGGGTACAGCAGTGCATGGCCTTTCTCAGCCATGGCAGTGGGTCACAGGCACAGCAGTGCAATGCCTTCCTTGGCTATGGCGGTGGCTCATGGGTGCAGCTGAATCTTGAACACACCCGAGCCTCCGCCTCCACATGACTTGGCGGTGACAAGGAACGAACACAGTTACCTTTTTAACCAACATTTTAGGTCATGATCTCGCTGTACTCGTGGACAGTATTCAGGTAGTTGATGAAGAATTAATCTCTCTTCTTCTTTGAAGTCTGATTTGATTCCCCCACTCGCTGCCAGTGAAATTGGGGGTCATCCATCGCATCTCAGATGTGGCTGGCTGTGGCTCTTTTGAAAAGTTACTTTCTTCTGCCTTGTTTCCATATTTAGGGGGAAATCAGCAACATTCTAGAGTATGTGTGTGGGCTGGGTGCAGTGGCTCATGCCTGTAATCTCAGCATTCTGGGAGGCTGAGCGGGTGGATCACCCAAGGCCAGGAGTTGGAGACCAGTGTGGGCAACATAGTGAGACCTTGTCTCTACAGCAAAAATAAATAAATAAATAATAAATAAAAAAGAATGTGTGTGTGTGTGCTCTTGTGTCTCTACCTGTGTGTGTGTGCAGCCTCAGAATTTCTTTTCATTTCCATGGCTGGGGAGTAAGAGTTGTGAGTTTGACTTGTTTTCTTTGAGGCTCTAGGAACCTGTGTTTCTCTTACTCTGCCTGCGGTGGTGTCTGCCCTGCCCTCTGGGTCTTGCACTCTGATTGGCCTGAGAGTTCACTCCCTGGCCGGCTTTCCTGCCCTGCAGAGGAATCACTCTGCTGCGCCTTGCTGGGCCTGGGTTGTCTCTGGTCACCTGGAAGGAAGTGTCCACCTCTCGAAGATGCTCCCGTCCCCTAGCCGCCCCCATAGTGTGGCTGTCTTCTCTTTTCTCACTTGCTGTGGAGGCCTTCACCAGGTTGTAAGGAGGTGGCTGACCAAATAGTATCCGCTGGCTTCTCACACCTCCTTTTATTTCAGAAAATATCGCAGGCAGATTGGGAGTAGTATTTGAGAGGTTGCTTCTCTCGTGCTGGTGTTGGTTTGAGGGTTTGAGTCCAGTCCTTAGTTTTGTTTTTTTTTTTTTTTTTTTTGAGACTGAGTCTTGCTCTGTCACCCAGACCGGAGTGCAGTGGTGCGATCTCGGCTCAATGCAACCTCCGCCTGTCCCAGGTTGAAGCGATTCTCCTGCCTCATCCTCCCAAGTAGCTGGGACTACAGGCACGCACCACTATGCCCGGCTAATTTTTGTATTTTTATGGAGATGGGATTTCGCTGTGTTGGCTGGGCTCATCTCGAACCCGTGACCTCGAGTGATCTGCCTGCCTTGGCCTCCCAAAGTGCTGGGATTACAGGCGCCAGCCACTGCGCCCAGCCTGAGTCCACTCCTTCTGCAGGCTCAGACATCTTGGGCACATCTGTTTGTCTCTGCATCTGGGGTATAAAGATGCCTTTAAGAATAGTGTTTGGTTCGGATGGGCAAGGGAGGGTCACAGTCCAAGGCACCCCTCTTGTGAGGGTGTTGGACCCCGGTCCTGCCCTCCTGGATGGAGTATGGTTGGTTCTGGTGAAACCTTGGGAACAGGTATGCATCATCCTCAGGCTGGCTGTGAAGCCCACCCTACAGGTATCGAGAGGTGCTCATCTATTTACTGTGGTCTGTAATTGACGGAGCAGGCGTGGTGGCTTCCTTGTTGTTACGATTCTGTCTGTATTACGGCCTAGCTGCTCACTGGTTTAAGTAATGACGTTCCCTTTAGGAATGTGGAGAGTCATTGCTATGTATCGATGGTGTTTCCTCGGGAAAAAGCCCAAGTGTGTCTTCTCACAGCCGAAGAGGTTTCTGAAAAGTATTAAGGATTAAATATGAGGACATCGAGTTAGATTTTACTGTTGATTTTACAGAATGCAGTCTCATGGAAATTTTCTCTGCAAGATATGCTTGAGATGACCACAGCATTTTATTTTTCCTAGAGCCAGGATCTCGCTCTGTCACCCAGGGTGGACTGCAGTGGTGTGATCCTAGCTCGCTGCAGCCTCCATCTCCTGTGCTCAAAGGGATCCTCCCTCCTCTGTCTCCTGGGTAGCTGGGGCTACAGATGTGCGCCACCACACCTGGCTAATTTTTTAATTCTTACATTTTTTGTAGAGACGAGGTCTCGCTATTTTGCCCAGGCTGGGATTGGACTCCTGGACTCATGTGATCCTCCCACCTCGGCTTCCCAAAGTGCTGGGATTACAGGCATGAGGCACCACACCTACTCAGCATTCTTTAAACATGTTCATAAATGAAGACTTCAGCTTTCTGAAAATAAATTGCTGGGATGGCTCTAATGTTACCTTTGTGAATGAAAACAGAGAACTTTGAAAGAATCTGGGTTGGGCCTGGTCACTCACACCTGTAATCCCAGCACTTTGGGAGGCTGAGGCAGGAGGATCACCTAAGGAGTTAGAGACCAGCCTGGGCAACGTAGCAAGATCCCCATCTCTACAAAAAATTAGCAGTGCAGCCGGGTGTGGTGGCTCACACCTGTAATCCCAGCACTTTGGGAGGCTGAGGCGGGTGGATCACAAGGTCAGGAGATCGAGACCATCCTGGCTAACACGGTGAAACCCCGTCTCTACTAAAAATACAAAAAATTAGCCAGGCGCGGAGGTGGACGCCTGTAGTCCCAGCTACTCGGGAGGCTGAGGCAGGAGAATGGCGTCGGCCCAGGAGGTGGAGCTTGCAGTGAGCCGAGATCGCACCACTGCACTCCAGCCTGGGCGACAGAGCGAGACTCCGTCTAAAAAAAAAAAAAAAAAAATTAGCAGTGCATGGTGGCACACCTTTAGTCCCAGCTACTTGGGAAGCTAAGGTGGGAGGATCACTTGAGCCTGGTAGTTCAAGGCTGCAGTGAGCTATGATTGTACCACTGCAGTCCAGCTTGAGAGACAGAGTAAGACCCTGTCTCAAAAAAAAAAAAAAAAGATAAAAGAAAAAAAAAGACAAGAACGAACCTGTACCATTCTTGGCTGCAGCTTTGCATGCTTTTGGCCTTCCTTACATTACTGGGTTTCTCATATAAAGGATGTACCCCTTTCTCTAGTAAGTCCTTGCTGATGTCCCCCCCATCTCTTCCAATAGCTCATTCTTCCCTGAAGATTCAGTCTTGGGAGACCTACCTCTCTTCATCACTGCTGTCTAAATCGTTAACCAGAGTTGCAGAAAGAGTGCTGGATTTACCCGGATAACAATGTGTGATGTTTCTCTGACCCTAAGCTGCTCAGCTGTGAACCGCGGTGTAAAGCGGATTGTTAGAGCTTTATATAGCACACAGCAGCTGGGGGCAAAAGCGCCTCTCTCAGGTGCTGGTATTCATTTGCTAAGTTAACCCCTCCTGGGGGACTGCTGGGAGGACCCTGCTTGGCAGAGGCCCCCAGGAATGGCCTATCCCCAGAGGTGCTGTCGGCTCTATCTTTCGGTGGACCTCCAAGTCAAAACTTAGAGGGCTGTAAAGAGACATCCTTATTCCACAAATTTCTCAGGGTTTGGGGGCCTTCTGGCAGCTGCTGGCTGGAAGAAATTCCCTTTACTTCCCACCAAGACCCTTTTTCAGGAAGCGAATTTGTCATTACACGGTTTGGTTGTAGGTTCTCAAGGGAGCATCGAACTGTCTTGCTAGAAATGATTTCATAAAGTGTTACGAAAAATACCTAGAGTTCTGCCCTTTTTTTTTTTTGAGATGGAGTCTTGCTCTGTCGCCCAGGCTGGAGTGTAGTGGCGCAATCTTGGCTCACCGTAACCCCTACCTGCTGGGTTCAAGTGATTCTCCTGCCTCAGCCTCCAGAGTAGTTGGGATTACAGGCATGTGCCACCACACCTGGCTAATTTTTGTATTTTTGGTAGAGACGGGGTTTCGCCATGTTGACCAAGCTGGTCTCAAACTCCTGACCTCAAGTGATCCACCCGCCTTGGCCCCCCAAAGTGCTGGGATTACAGGTGTGAGCCACTGCACCCAGCCCTAGATTTTTGTATCCAGGTGAACATTACCAATATGAAGATCTAAACTTATTAATTGGGCTGGATCCTTGAAACACCCAAAGAGATGGAGGAGTAGTTAATCTCTGTCTGTGTCATGAGTTCCCCACATATCTTCCTGGATTTGGCCTTGTGGCCATTTTATTGATTGATTGATTGAGTGATGATTGAGACAGAGTCTTGCTGTGTCCCCAGGCTGGAGTGCATTGGCGCAATCTTGGCTCACTGCAACCTCTGCTTCCTGGGTTCAAGCAATTCTCATGTCTCAGCTTCCGGAGTAGCTGGGGCTACAGGCATGCACCACCATGCCTGGCTAATTTTTGTATTTTTGTAGAGATGGGGTTTTGCCTTGTTGGCCAGGCTGGTCTTGAACCCCCGGCCTCAGGCGATCCGCCCATCTCAGCCTCCCAAAGTGCTGGGATTATAGGCATAAGCCCCTGCGCCTTGCCTATTTATTTATTTTTGAGATGGAGTCTCACTTTGTCGCCCAGGCTAGAGTACAGTGGTGTGATACCAGCTCACTGCAACCTCTGTCTCCCGGGTTTAAGTGATTCTTCTGCCTCAGCCTCCCAAGTAGCTGGGACTACAGGTGTGTACCACCACGCCCTGCTAATTTTTTGTATTTTTAGTAGAGACGAGTTTCACCATGTTGGCCAGGCTCTTATCGAACTCCTGACCTCAGGTGATCCATTCACCTCAGCCTCCCAGAATGCTGGGATTATGGGTGTGAGCCACTGTGCCTGGCCATGTGGCCATATTATTTAATAGGCACGTCCAAAAAGCAAGATCCCTCTCTCTCCAGCTGGTTGACACTGGGAAACTGAAACCAGCTTGTAAAATGGCTTTCCTGCGCAAAGGCCCCAGAGAAGACAGCAGGGAATTGGGTTGTGCAGGCGTTGGGTCAGAGGCATGAGGAGGGAGGGAGGGAGGCCAGGGCAATGTGAGTTTCCATCTGGAGGACGATGGTGTGTGCTGCATTCCACGCTGGAGATGGCACATTCCACATATACATGCAGTCAGGGTGCCGCCGCCACCCCCTTCCCCTGCCGGGAGCAACTGTCAAAGCCTCCACTTCCAGAAAGCCCCTCTCCCTGCCTGATGTCAGCCCGTCCTCCGTCTCAGCGAGCAGGTCCTGTGTGAGGCGGGTGAGAGGCACAGCCGATACTGCTCTGGAAGCTGATACTGCTCAGCCGGGGTTGTTGCTGGGGCACTGTGTGTTGAAGGATCTGCACCGACGTCTCGTGGTGTGTTTGGTTTTTTTCCTGCAGGAGTCTGAGGGATTTGGTGACAGGCTGTTCCTTAAGCAGAGAATGAGCTTACTCTCTCAGATGACTTCATCTCCCACCGACTGCCTGTTTAAGGTGAGACACCAAGACGGCTCTGTGGGTAAAGGTGGGTGAGGAACGCTGCATCTCTTGGCAGCATCAGGGTTGGCCAGGCATGGTGGCTCATGCCTGTAATCCCAGCGCTTTGGGAGGCCGAGGTGGGTGGATCACCTGAGGTCAGGAGTTCAAGACCAGTGTGGCCAACATGGTGAAACTCCCGCCTCTACTAAATATACAAAAATTAGCTGGGTGTGGTGGCGCATGCCTGTAGTCTCACTACTTGGGAGGCTGAGGCAGGAGAATGGCTTGAACCGAGAAGGTGGAGGTTGCAGTGAGCCAAGATTGTGCCATTGCACTCTCGTCTGGGCAACAGAGAGACTCTGTCTCAAAAAAAAAAAAAAAAAAAAAAAACATTCCATCAGGGTGGTGGTCTACATAAACCCTGAAGTTCCATTCTGTGCTCAGTCAGAATGGGTGGTAGGAATGCTGAGGTTTTAAATCTGGGATCAAGGCTGGATGGGGTGGCTTACTTCTGTAATCCCTGCACTTTGGGAGGCTGAAATAGGAGGATCACTTGAGGCCAGAAGCCTGAGACCAGCCTGGGTAACATCATGAGTACCCATCTCTACAAAACAATACAAAAATTAGCCAGGTGTGGTGGCGGGCACCAGTAGTCCTAGCTGCTCAGGAGGCTGAGGTGGAAGGATCACTTGAGCCCAGGAGTTGGAGGCTGCCGTGAGCTATGATTGTGCCATTGCACTCCAGCCTGGGTGGCAGAGTGAGACCAGCACATTTCCCTATCTCCCCCCGCATGCCGTGCTGTAGCTGTGCTGGGCGACACACAGTGGGCGCAGGCCAGGCCTCTTGCTTTCTCAGTTCCTCAAAATACTACTCATTTTTCCAGGCCAGCTCAGTGGCGCCTCTGCTGGCAGCCCTGGCAGAGTTGATGCCTCCGCTGGGCTCAAGGAACCCCTTGTCAGATGTTTGTGGGTGTGTGCACTGGGTTGGGAACACGGTGCCTGACTTCCTGATGGTCTGGTCACCTGGCACATGGGGGCAGCTCTCTGCTCAGACCCTGGCCACAGGCAGGCCGCTAAGGTGCCCACAGGGCAGTCCGTGAGGGCTGGGCAAGGGCAGAGCCCCCTGGGGGAGGCTGCTGGGCTTCCAGGCAACCTGGAGCCAGAGTGGGTCCCGGGGAAGAAGCACGTCCAGGAAGCACAGGGTGAGCTCCGCAGGTTTGTGTGTTGATGGAGTTTCCTGCTCATTGCAGCTATTCTCTTTCCATTGCAGGCTGAGGCTCTATTAGAATAAAAGAGGATCCCCTAGTCCATAGCAAGTACAAAAATAAAAATAATAATGATAAATAAACAAAATACAAGATGAAGCTGGACTTGGTGGTGTGCACCTGTAGTCCCAGCTATATGGGAGACTGAGGTGGGAGGATCCCTTGAGCCTGGGAGGTGGAGGCTGCAGTGAGCTCTGATTGTGCCACTGCACTCCAGCCTGGGCAACATAGCAAGACCTTGTTTCTAAAAAAAAAATAATAAATTCTGTTATTTATCACCCTGTAGGGATTCACTGAAAAAAAAAAAGAATACAAGAGGAACAGGACTGAGGCTTTTTCTAGTGAGTTGCCAAAATCCACACTGATGTTCAGAGATGTGTTGTCTGCCCGCCATTCCTATTGCTTTATGAATTTTGTCACTTTTTTTTGTTTTTGTTTTTATTTTTTGAGACAGAGTCTCGCTCTGTCACCCAGGCTGGAGTGCAATGGTGTGATCTTGGCTCACTGCAAACTCTGCCTCCTGGGTTCAAGTGATTCTCCTGCCTCAGCCTCCCGAGTTGCTTGGATTACAGGCGTCCGCCACCACGTCTGGCTAAGTTTTGTATTTTTAGTGGAGATCAGGTTTTATCATGTTGGCCAGGCTGGTCTCAAACTCCTGACCTCAAATGATCCGCCTGCCTTGGCCTTCAAAGTGCTGGGATTATAGGCGTGAGCCATCGCTCCAGGCATATTGTTGTTTTTTTAATTATGGAAAACTTTTAACATTTCCAGAAATAAAGAGAGTAGTAGAATGAGCAGAGGCCACCACTGTGCAGTTGTTTCATCTCCCCCCACCTGCTTTCCCCACCACCAGTATGATTACGAAGGAAATGCCAGAGAGCAAATCATTTCATCCATAAACACGTAGATGAACGTTTCTACAAGGACTCTCGGCCAGGCTCAGTAGCTCACGCCTGTAATCCCAGCACTTCGGGAGGCCAAGATGGGTGGATTACTTGTGGTCAGGAGTTTGAGACCAGCCTGGACAACATGGCAAAAGCCCATCTCTACTAAAAATACAAAAACTAGTTGGGCGTGGTGGTGGATGCCTGTAATCGCAGCTACTTGGGAGGCTGAGGCAGGAGAATGGCTTGAACCCGGGAGGCAGAGGTTGCAGTGAGCCGAGACTGTGCCACTACACTTCAGCCTGGGCAACAGAACGAGACTCCATCCAAAAAAAAAAAAAAAAAAAAAAGACTCTCAAAATATTTACTTCTAATAATTAATTCCTGTATGTGGATAGCATTTTGGATGTCACTTTTCAGCACATTGCATCGGGTAACCAGAAAGAAGTGGAGAGACTTCTGAGCCAAGAGGACCACGATAAAGATGCCGTCCAAAAGATGTGTCACCCTCTCTGCTTCTGCGATGACTGCGAGAAACTCGTCTCTGGGTAAGAGGGTGCTGGTGGAGGCTCAGCGTGCCAGGAAGCAGGAGACAGGAGGCCTCCTGGACCTTCTCCACTGTGCGCTGTGCGACTGCAGATAAGGACTGTCCTCCTTGCCCCCCAGCTGCCTCTGCTGTACAGAGGAGATGATAACAGCTGCCCCTTTGGAGAATCAGATAGGTTGGAGGCTGTCAAAGCACTTGCTCACCGGCGGACTGGCCACCCGGTGGTTATAGGGCCTGCCCCAGCCTCAGAAAGGAGGTTTTAGGATGGGAGGAATGTCAGTTGTTCCCAGTAAGATTTTTGGTTTCTTATTATCCTTGTCAGGCTATTTTGCTGGGTGTAGAGGCCTAAAGGGTTGGTGGGGGAGAGACTCCAGGGCCAGGTACCTCTCTGTTCCTCACGCCGGGTGAGCCCTGGGACAGTCCCGGAGACACACATCTTGGGCGGCATCCTGTGAGCCGCCTTCTCTCCGTGGCACCTGCCTGTCTACCTGGTCAGGGAGAGGCTTTGCTGTGCCCTTCCTCTGTGTAGTTTTCTGTCTCTTTCTGTATTCTAGGAGGTTGAATGATCCCTCAGTTGTCACTCCATTCTCCAGAGACGACAGGGGGCACACCCCTCTCCATGTGGCTGCTCTCTGTGGTATGTGGTCCTGGGCTGGCCCCTAGGGGCTGTCACAGCAAAGGGATGGTGCCCAAGGTGACCCAGCAGAGAGGCCTGGCTGATGGGCTGGGGGTTGGCAGTTGGGGCTGCGTCATGGGTCCACCCTCCAAGGGCCGGAAGGAGAAGAGGAGCAAATGTTCCACAGGCCTCGACGGCCAGCCTGCTGCCTCCTGTGCTGGGTGAACCCCCCTGCGTGGTTCCCGCAGCGTGGAAACACTGCCTAATGCTGCCCCGGGCTGGGGGCCTGGTAAGGGAAGGCTTGAATCTGAACTACGAGAATGGTCTCAGAATCGTCAGCTTGCAGTTCTTGTGGCCCTGCCTTTAAAAAATAGTATTGTCTTTTCAAGTATACATTTGGCTGGGCGTGGTGTAAAAAATAGTATTGTCTTTTCAAGTATACATTTGGCTGGGCGTGGTGGCTCATGCCTGTAATCCCAGCACTTTGGGAGGCCGAGGTGGGCAGATCACTTGAGGTCAGACATTTGAGACCAGCCTGGCCAACACGGAGAAACCCCGTCCATCTATACAAAATATACAAAAAATAGCCTGTCATGGTGGCGCACGCCTATAATCCCAGCTTCTGCGGAGGCTGAGTCAGAAGAATTGCTTGAACCTGGAAGGTGGAGGTTGCAATGAGCTGAGATAGATCCAGCCTGGGCGACTGAGTGAGACTGTGTCTCAAAAATAAATAAATAAATAAATAAAATAAAGTGCACATTCAAGATAGAAAACATAAGGTCCTCCAGAGTCCCCGGCCATCCCTGTCTCCCAGAGATCGTTGTGATTGATGAGTGTCTGGGGTGTCTGCGTGCTTGTGTGGATGTGTGGACGGACGTATAAAGTATGTGGTGCTCTAGGGCTCATAATATTCTGCTGTGTGCAGTTTTTCTCTTAGCACTATGCAAGAATATGTTTACTTGTATTTTTTAATGGCTGCATAATATTCCATCTTAGGAACTGATGAGTCATGGAACCTCTGGAAGTGTAAGGCTCTTTTCCATTATTTTTTATTGCTGAGAGGTGGACTTTGGCTGGATCCCCTCCAAGGTCTACCCCAACGTGTCCGGAGTCTGCAGAGCCTTACTTGATATTACCTGTAGGTCCTCTCTAGCAGCAAAAGTATCTACTGTGTGTTTCATGCCCAGGACTAGCAGGGTACAATAGTGTTGTGGTTTTACAGTTAAGGTGTGGAAGTCCTCTGTGCCTTCCTTCTCCATCGTGCCTTCTGCTCCGCAGGGCAGGCATCCCTCATCGACCTCCTGGTTTCCAAGGGCGCCGTGGTAAACGCCACAGACTACCACGGGGCCACTCCACTCCACCTGGCCTGCCAGAAGGGCTACCAGAGCGTGACGGTGAGCAGTGGTGCCTTTGTGGTGGGCTGTCTCTTTGCACCTGTGAGCTTCGTGTTCTGCGCGGGTGACCGTACGGTCATGCTGGCTACCCTGCACCCGTCTCCTGGCGCTGTGTCCTCGTACCACAGCAGCTCTGCTGCAGCAGTAGTCAGGAAGTCCAAGGATTCCCGGGGTGTCCTGGGAAGACTTTCTGGGTCTCCTGGACAAGATCGTTAGGTTTAGATTTGAAACTTCCTGGCCGGACGTGGTAGCTCACGCTTGTAATCCCAGTGCTTTGGAAGCCCAAAGCAGGAGGATCACTTGAGCCCAGGAGTTCAAGACCAGCCTGGGTAACCTAGGGAGACCCTGTCTCTACCAAAAAAAATTTTTTTAAATTATCTGGGCATGGTGGTGTGCGCCTATAGTCCCAGCAACTTGAGAGGCTGAAGCGGGAGGTTTGCTAGAGCCCAGCAGGTCGAGGCTGTCGTGAGCAATGATCGTGCCACTGCACTTCAGCCTGGGAGACAGAATGAGACCCTCTCTCTAAAAAGAAAAACTTCCTGATCATCTAGGGGAAGAAAAGGTGGGGCTTTAGACTTTTTTCTTCAGTCTCTAAACTGTCAGGAAGGATGGGTGTTGGTATAGTTTGAGTAGTAGCATAAATAAGATTGAAGATGATAACAAACGACCTCCCCCTGCTAAGACTGGAGGCCGGGCCTCCCAGGGAGCCAGCTGTGCCCTGCTCATCGCTTTCCTTTATCTCCACAGCTGCTGCTGCTGCACTACAAGGCCAGCGCGGAAGTGCAGGACAACAACGGGAACACCCCGCTCCACCTGGCCTGCACCTACGGCCACGAGGACGTGAGTGGCCCTTGCTGTTCCCGGGGCGGGGGGTGCTGCGTTCACCTTTTCTCACTTGTAGAGAAGTCAGGATATCTCATTAGTCTCATGTATTTTGTGTCGATAATTATTGAAACACTGGGTGTGTAAATTTTTTGAATATGAAAGAATATTAGGCCAGGCACGGTGGCTCACGCCTGTAATCCCAGCACTTTGGGAGGCTGAGGTGGGCAGTTCACCTGAGGTTAGGAGTTCGAGACCAGCCTGACCAACATGGTGAAACCCCGTCTCAACTAAAAATACAAAAATTAGCTGGGCATGGTGGTGGGCACCTGTAATCTCAGCTACTCGGGAGTCTGAGGCGTGAGAATCAGTTGAACGTGGCAGTCGGAGATTGCAGTGAGCCAAGGTCACACCATTATACTCCATCCTGGGTGACAGAGTGAGACTCCGTCTCAAAAAAAAAAAAAGGAATATTTAATATATTACAGATGCCATATTGAAGTAACAAAAATTTAAAAAGAAGTTGCTCATTTTCTTATCCTGAAGTCAAATCATTTTCATTTATCTTTGCTACCGTCTGGTTCTTACTTGTGTACATATTCAATTTTTACATTTTCTGTTTTTATTATTTACTTATTATTTATTTATTTTTGAGACAGGGCCTCACTCTGTCACCCAGGCTGGAGTGCAGTGATGGGATCTTGGCTCACTGCAACCTCTGCCTTCCGGGTTCAAGCGATTCTCCAACCTCAGCCTCCTGAGTAGCTGGGATTATAGGTGTGTGCCACCACACCCAGCTAATTTTTGTATTTTTAGTAAAGTCAGGGTTTCACCATGTTAGCCAGGCTGGTCTGGATCTCCTGGCCCCGAGTGATCTGCCCATCTTAGACTCCCAAAGTGCTGGGATTACAGGAGTGAGCCACCGCACCTGGCCTTTATTTTTTACTTTTTAAAATTAGAAAAAAAATTTTTTTTTTGAGACAAGGTCTTGTTCTGTTGCCCAGGCTGGAGTACAGTGGCATGATTTTGGCTCACTGCAGCCTTAGCCTCCTGGCTCAAGCCATCCTCCCACCTCAGCTTCCCCTGGAACTGAAGGTACACACCACCATGCCTGGTGAATTTTTGTATTTTTTGTAGAAAAGGGGTTTCACCATGTTGTCCAGGCTGGTCGCAAATTCCTGAACTCAAGTAATGCTCCCACCTCAGCTTTCCAAAGTTCTGGGAATACAGACATAAGCCACCATGCCCGGTTCACTTTTATAATAATATCCAAGAATTGTGTAATTTCCATTTTCACGCCCTGTTTCACCACTGTATGCTTATTTTTTCCTACCCGCCCTCCCTCTGGCTTCTCTCCGTAGTGATATATGGATAGATTTACACACGTGTGTAGGGGTCAGGCCTGGCCAGGTGGTTGATATATGAAGATGGCACCATGCCCTGTACGTTTTTATGCCACTTGCTTTCCTAACTTAGCCCTAAGTTACAGAAATCCTCTAGGTCAGTCCCTGCTGATCTAGCACATTCTTCTTTTTTTTTTTTTTTGAGACAAAGTCTTGCTCTGTTGCCTAGGCTGGAGTGTAGTGGTGCGATCTCAGCTCACTGCAACCTCGGCCTCCCGGGTTCAGGCGATTCTCCTGCCTCAGCCTCCTGAGTAGCTGGGACTACAGGCACATACCACCACATGCAGCTAATTTTTGTATTTTTAGTAGAGACGGGGTTTCACCATGTTGACCAGGCTGGTCCTGAACTCCTGACCTCAAGTGATCTGCCTGCCTTGGCCTCCCAAAGTGCTGAGATTACAGGTGTGAGCCACCGTGCCCGGCCATCTAGCACATTCTTTAATAGCTGCAGTGATCTATCGTGTGTTGTGTCGGTGGTCTCCAAGACCACCCCTGGGCTCAGCGATTTGCTGGGAGGACTCACAGAACTCAGCATACAGTTGCACTTGCAGCTGTGGTTTGTTACAGCAGGACACAGAGCATCAGCAAAGGAAACAGGCACATGGTGGAGTCCAGAGGAGAGCAGGGGTGAGCTTCAAACAGTCTCTCTCGGCCGGGAACAGTGGCTGGCACCTGTAATCCCAGCACTTTGGGAGACCAAGGCCGGCAAGTTGCCTGAGGTCAGGAGTTCAAGACAAGCCTGGCCAACATGGTGAAACCCCATCTTTACCAAAAAAATACAAAAATTAGCTGTGCGTGGTGGTACACACCTATAATCCCAGCTACTCAGAAGGTTGAGGTGGGAGAATCACTTGAACTCAGTAGGCAGAGGTTGCAATGAGCTGAGATTGCGCCGCTGTACTCCAGCCTGGGCGACAGAGCGAGACTGTGTCTCAAAAAAAAAAAAGATCTCTTTTCATGGAGCCACACAGGGTGGGCTCAGTTCTTCCAGCAGTGAGTTGGAACCCCACACAGGAAGTGTGGTCCACTCGGGAGGAACTCAGTCCCCAAGAGTTACTGAAGGCTAGTCCCATAAGCACCTTCTGGACAGCATGTTCCAAAATGCCATACTCCCAGAAGAAACTCAGCATTCAGCATCAACTGCATTGTATAAAACAATTCAGGCCCAGTATGAGCCACCTAATCAATTAGGGAACTTTGGGAACACTCCTCACATCCAGGCACCCATAGAATGTTTCAGGCCAACAGGCAGTCTTGCAAGCAGGCTTCTCAGTGGTTAGCAGTCTCAGGCCTGCTGTAGTAACTCTGTTCTGTACATGGAGACATCACAGTTTTTGCAGCCACTTCTTACTGATTGGCAGTTTCATCCTTTTGCAAGCATGAGGTGTCCTGGCTGAGCGCGGTGGCTCACGTCTATAATTCCAGCACTACGGGAGGCCGAGATGGGAGGATTGCTTGAGCCCACGAGTTTGAGGCCTGCCTGGGCAACAGAGCGAGACCCTGTCTCTACAAAATAAGAAATAAAAAAATCCAGGCATGCTGGTGCATGCTTGTAGTCCCAGCTGCTCAGGAGGCTGAGGCGGGAGGATCGCTTAAGCCCAGGAGTTCAGGGCTGCAGTGAGCTATTACTGCACCACTGCACTGCAGCCTGGATGACAGAGAGAGATCCTGTCTCAAAAAAAAAGAATGAGGTGTCCTGATCAGATACTGTGACACCTCTGAGTTCTGTCTATTACTGTGCATTTGCTTGGTGAGGAGGCCGAGGAGAGCACAGACCTTATCGAGGCTTGGTACGTCCAGGAGCGATGCTCTTTCCCCATCTCTTTGCAGTGTGTGAAGGCTCTGGTCTACTACGACGTGGAGTCGTGCAGACTTGACATTGGCAACGAGAAAGGAGACACCCCTCTACACATTGCTGCCCGCTGGGGCTACCAAGGCGTCATAGAGACATTGCTGCAGAACGGAGCATCCACCGAGATCCAGAACAGACTAAAGGAGACGCCCCTCAAGTGTGCGTTAAACTCAAAGGTAGCTCTTCCCGTCTCTGAGCGGCGAGATGACTTTGAAAGAAGATCGATGTCCGTCGCTTAGGTCTTGGCCTCATAGACAAATTATGCATTAGTGCCTGAGGGCAGAACTTGGCTTGCACCCTTTCTGCTGCATGTGGGACTTGATCGTTAATGGGTTTTACTGATTGATATTATTTTTGGTTTGAGTGGGCACTTTTCTCACGGTTGTTCCAGGAGCTGCTGCGGGCAGAGTTTGTTCTGGCTGCTGAGTGCTATTGATTTATTGGCAAATGGAGTGGGTAGAAAGGAGGGTCCTCAGAGGCAGGAACTGGGGAGGGAGCAAGATGTGTTGGAACTCCGTTTTCCCGGTGCTTCACCTTCAAAGCCTGGAATCTTCATTCTGACTCGGCTAGTTCTGGACATCATTGAGTATGGTTTCTTTCCTACATAATTTGTTAATGAACTCACTTTTTTCTGGTAGTAATTTCTGGAGACATAGTTTGGGGAGCATGTTGTGAAGTGCTCACCTCTTGTGCGTCAGCGGGGACTGGAGGTGGCTCACAGTGGCTCACAGAGGCCAGTTGTCTGCACTCTCGTCTCTCGGCAGCAGAGCTGGTGAATGGCGTTGTAAGGCAGGCATGTGGCAGACTGACCGGGGGAAGCACAGGTCCCTGTGAAATGGAGACCACAGCTTGGGGGTCCCCTGAGGGATTCTGTTCCAATCCGGGTCTCTAGGGGAGCCCCCTTTGTACAGGCCTGACTTTCTACCTTTTTACAAAAATACTTAATTTTTTGTTGTTTTGAGATGGAGTCTCCGCTCTGTCGCCCAGGCTGGAGCGCAGTGGCTCCCTGCAACCTCGGCTCACTGCAACCTCCACCTCCCAGGTTCTAGCGATTCTCCCGCCTCAGCCTCCCAAGTAGCTGGGATTATAGGTGCCTGCCACCACGCCTGGTTAATTCTTTGTATTTTTAGGAGAGACAAGGTTTCACCGTGTTGGCTAGGCTGATCTCGAACTCCTGACCTCAGGTGATCCACCCACCTCGGCCTCCCAAAGTGTTGGGATTACAGGCGTGAGCCATTGCACTCAGCCCCAAAATATACGATTTTATAAAAGTAATAGAGATGAGATCTTAGTGTGTTGCCCAGGCTTGTCTTGAATTCCTGGCCTCAAGTGATCCTCTCGCCTCCACCTCCCAAGGTGCTGGCATTACAGGCATGAGCCACTGCGCCTGGCCAGCTTTCTGCCTTTTGATGTTTGACTGGCTCCCTTTTATAATTTCCTGCTTTTCTAGGTCGTTCTTTCAGTTTGTTCACATCCTATTCTGGGAGTAGCACAGTTTGAATTTGTTTTTATTTTTGTTTTCTCGAAACCTCTTTATTGAGGCATGATTGGCATACAGAAAGCTATATATAGTCAGTGTGTACAACTTGATAAGTTTAGAGATAAGTGGACATCCGTGAAACTATCACCACCATCTATGCCATAAACATATCCATCACCTCCAAAAGTTTACTTCTGTTCTCTCTTTTTTTTTTTTTTTTTTTTTTTTGAGACAAGGTTTGGCTGTATTGCCCAAACTGGAGTACAGTGGTACGATCTCAGCTTACTGCAACCTCTACCTCCTGGGCTTAAGCCATCCTCCCACCTCAGCTCTCAAGTCGCTGGGACTACAGGCATGTGCCACCACACCTGGCTAATTTTTGGATTTTTTATACAGATGGAGTTTCACTGTGTTGGCAAGGCTGGTCTCAAACTCCTGTCTTCAAGTGATCTGCCCGCCTTGGCCTCCTAAAGTGCTGGGATTACAGGTGTGAGCCACCGCCCCTGGGCCTTCATCTTTCTTTTTTATTTTTATTTTATTTTATTTTTTTGAGACGGAGTCTCACTCTGTCACTCAGGCTGGAGTGCAGTGGCATGATCTTGGCTTACTGCAACCTCCGCCTCCCGAGTTCAAGTGATTCTTCTGCCTCAGCCTCCCTTGTAACTGGAAGGTACAGGTGTGCATCACCACGCCCAGCTACTTTTTTTTTTTTTTTTTTTGTATTTTTAGTAGAGACGGGGTTTCATCATGTTGGCCAGGCTGGTCTTGAACGGCTGACCTCAAGTGATCTGCCCGCCCCGGCCTCCCAAAGTGCTGGGATGACAGATGTGGACCATCTCGCCATCTCGCCCAGCTTCCCTCTTTTTTTTTTTTTTTAATTATGTTTTTGGTGTGTGGTAGGGACACAGTGTAAGATCTACAGTAAAGCACCGTTTGTGAAGGGTTAGATCCCTGCTTCTGGCTTCAGGGGCCTCGGCTGTACCCCTGAATACCTTTCTGCAAAGGTCGCAGCTTTCTGACAGGCAGAGCTGACTGGGCTGAGCAGTGCCACCACGGCCTGGGCTACTGTGACGTCTTGGGAGGAGGGTTCTACTGCTGTGGTGTTTGTTTACCAGAGGCCCTTCCAGAGGGAGATCTGCAGAGGAAAGGAGAGGCCGCCTTCTCGGCTTGGCTCTGAGCTGCTCCTGCTTGAGACCTGTGGGTGCTGGAGGAAAGGCCACACCTCCTGCCTGTGGACAGACAGGCCTGGGGGCTGGATGCAGTCACCTGTCAGGCTCCATGTGGGTCTGGCTTCTCTTACCCTTGAGTCCATGCATGGGAAGCCCTGAGTCCTCCCACGGGGCAGGAGGAGCCGTGATGGGAGGAAGCGCCGACTTTGGTGTTATCCTATGTAAATTGCCACCTGCTCTGGGTCTTGGTTTCTCTGACCATCCAAGGATGCGGCTGGGCCACATGACCTAAGGCTCGCTGCACTGACATTCTGAGGAGCTAGGCTGGCAGTGGGGCGTGTGGGTGATGGGGCTGTGCTGAGACGACCTCCTTCTCATTGGGTACTGTTGGCATCCCCTCTGTCCCCCTAGATTCTATCTATAATGGAAGCCCATCACCTGTCCTTCGAGAGGAGGCAGAAGGCATCCGAGGTAAGTCAGCCGGGCAGAGTGAGCTGGTTACCTCGGAGACCAAGGGCTCCTTCTCCGGTCCTCACGTGACCCTGTGCCCTGTCTTCTCTCTCGTCGGGGCTCCCTGGCTACAGGCCCCCGTGCAGTCCCCGCAGCGCTCCGTGGACTCCATCAGCCAAGAGTCCTCCACTTCCAGCTTCTCCTCCATGTCAGCCGGCTCAAGGCAGGAGGAGACCAAGAAGGACTACAGAGAGGTGAGGCTTCCAGAGGGAGGACGGGGACGGGGAGGCCTTGGCGGCCCCAGGCGGTGGCGTTCAGCTGAAGAGCCGTGGCCTGATGAGGGCTGCCCCCTCAGCCTGCTCGCCTGTGCTGGGGCCGCTGCTGCTCTGTGGTGGCTGAGGTTGGTGCCTTCGAGCTAGGCCCAGCGGCATCTCGCAGTGCTGTGCACTTAGGCGTGCCCTTCCGTGGGCTGCTCCCTGAGCAGCAATTAGTGTGGTAGAGTGTGTTTGTGTATTAGAGAGAGGATAGGCTAAGAAAAATACAAGTCAGGCCATGTAGAGGTCCACTGATTTCCGATCATTTTATTTTTATTTTTAATTTTTTGAGATAGAGTCTCGCTCTGTCTCCCAGGCTGGAGTGCAGTGGTGCGATCTCGGCTCACTGCCACCTCTACTTCCAAGGTTCAAGCAATTCTCCTGCCTCAGCCTCCCAAGTAGCTGGGATTACAGGGGTGTGCCACCATACCCAGCTGATTTTTTTGTAGTTTTAGTAGAGATGGGGTTTCACCATGTTGGCCAGGCTGATCTTAAACTCCTGACCTCAGGTCTCCCAAAGTGTTGGGTTTACAGGCGTGAGCCACTGCACCTGGCCTGTTTTTATTTTTCATTTTTAGTTTTACATTTTTGAGACAGACTCTTGCTCTGTCGCCCAGGCTGGAGTGTAGTGGCGTAATCTTGGCTCACTGCAACCTCCACCTACTGGGTTCAAGCAATTCTCCTGCCGCAGCCTCCCAAGTAGCTGGGATTACAGGTGCCTGCCACCATATCCAGCTAATTTTTTTGTATTTTTAGTAGAGATAGGGTTTCACCACGTTGGCCAGGCTGATTTTGAACTCCTGACCTCAAGTGATCCGCCCACCTGGGCCTCCCAAAGTGCAGGGATTGTAGGCATGAGCCACCGTGCCCAGTCTGATTTCAGATCATGTCTGCATAGCATTCTCTGCCTTCCATCCCCGCTCTACAGGCACCTCTGTTGAGAACCTAATGTCGTTGTTCCTGAGTTCTTGCAAAGTTCACGTAGACATTCACACACATGTCCACCTTGCAGTTTGCAGAAGTTCATTGATGGCCTTTGTTTTTCTTTTTCTTTTTATTTTTTCCACTTAAGTTACTTTAGAGTTTGTTCAGTGTCAGCACAATAGATTTGCCTCGTTCTTTTCTTTTTTTGCGACCTAATCTTGCTCTGTCACCCAGGCTGGAGGGCGGTGGTGTGATTTTGGCTCACTGCACCCTCCACCTCCTGGGTTCAAGCAATTCTCGGGTCTCAGCCTCCTGAGTAGCAGGCATTACAGGCACCTGCCACCATGCCTGGCTACTTTTTTTTTAAGTAGAGATGGGATTTCACCATGCTGGCCAGGTTGGTCACAAACTCCTGACCTCAGGTGATCCGCCCATCTCAGCCTCCCAAAGTGCTGGGATTACAGGTGTGAGCCACCATGCCCAGCTGATTTAGTATGTTGTAAACGTGTCCCTAAAACTGCTCAGAGAGGGTATCCTAGGAAGTTGCTGGTGTGCACAGAACCCACTGCCATTTAGCACCTGTAATCCCAGCTACTAGGGAAGCTGAGGCGGGAGAATCACTTGAACCTGGGAGGCGGAGGTTGCGGTGAACCAAGATGGCACCATTGCACTCCAGCCTGAGCAATAAGAGCGAAACTCCATCTTAAAAAAAATAAAATAAAATAAGATACTAAGTCAGACATTAAAACTCCACAAATCAAGCCAATAGGTTTTCAGAATGTTTATATTATTTCTATTATTATTTTATTACTGAAATCATTTTTCTAATATTCTTGTTCCTTTTATTAAGGTAGAAAAACTTTTAAGAGCAGTTGCTGATGGAGATCTAGAAATGGTGAGTTTTTAGAAGTGCCTTTTCTTTTATTTTTATTTTTTAGAGACAGGGTCTTCTTCTGTCACCCAGGCTGGAGTGCAGTGGCGTGATCATGGCTCACTGCAGCCTTGAACTCCTGGACTCAAGTGATCCTCTTGCCCCAGCCTCTTGAATAGCTGGATACACAGTTGTGCGTGGCCATGCCTGGCTAATCATAAACAAATTTTTTGTAGAGATAGGGTCTCGCTATATTGCCCAGCCTGATCTTGAACTCTGGGCCTCAAGGGATTCTCCTGCCTTAGCCTCCCAAAGTGCTTGGATTACACGTGTGAGCCACCATGCCCAGCTTTAGAAGTGCTTTTTATTATAAAAAGCTTGTTCTAGCTTAAAACAGCCACCCATCTGTGTTTCTTGTCTCCAGTTCAGTTTTGGGCCACGTGGACCCTCTGATTTTGTGCAGAGGGCGGTATGTTTAATGCATATTTGGTAATGGCAATGTTATATTTTCCCGACAAGTAATGAGGCGGATGAACATACAGGCACATAGCAAACGTGGGCCCTGCCTTTCAGACGTCCGTATTCCAGGAGTGTGGTGAGACGTTGCCAAGACCAGAGACCATGTCCGGGGCACAGAGTGTGGGCTCAGAGCCCAGGCCCACTAGCCAGTGTGCAAGGAGGGCAGCTCGGTTTTAAGAGAGGGCAGCGTTTTGGGGAGAGGAGGAAATAGAGAGGCGAGGGCAGAGCCCAGTGGTGTGTGTGAGGCTCTGCAGAAGCTGTGGTCGGTTGGGACTCCTGGGCCGCGGGAGGGGGCCTGAGGCTTGGGGCTCCGAGGAGTCATAAGCAGGTGTCTGGATAAGATGGGGCCACCGGCCCTGGGCTGGCACCTGGAGAGAATGTCGTGGCTTGAAGGGAAGGCATCTGTCCTATCATTAGGCACATCTGACAGTGAAATGAGTGGACAGTGGAGATAGTCTTCCTTAGATGCAGAGGGACAGGTTTCCCTCACTTGCCTTTGGCCCCTTGAAAGGACTGTGTCTTCCACTTTTTTTTGTTGTTGTTTTTTTGAGACAGAGTCTTGCTCTGTCATCCAGGAGTGCAGTGGCATGATCTCAGCTCACTGCAACCTCCACCTCCTGGGTTCAAGCAATTCTCCTGCTTCAGCCTCCTGAAAAGGTGGGACTACAGGCATGCACCACCACACCCGGCTAATTTTTGTATTTTTAGCAGAGACGGGGTTTCACCGTGTTGGCCAGGCTGGGCTTGAACTCCTGACCTCAGGTGATCTGCCCGCCTAGGCCTCCCAAAGTGCTGTGATTACAGGCATGAGCCACCATGCCTGGCTGTATCTTCCACTTTTAATGGAGGAGGGAGTGAGGTGCTTACTAAATGCCCTAGGACCAGGGTGGGTTTATTTTTTTTGAGACTGTCTTGCTCTGTTGCCCAGGCTGGAGTGCTGTGGTGTAATCATGGCTCACTGTAGCCTTGAACTCCTGGGCTCAGGCGATTCTCCGGCCGCTGCTTCCCAGAATGCTGGGATTACATGTATAAGCCACTGCGCCCAGCCCTAGGATAGAGTTTTAAAGCCATCACTCTGAGGCAGCACCGATCTGCCTGCCCGTTTTTATGATAGAAGAAAAGAATCTCTGACATAAGTTGTGAAGTGGAAGGACTGAGGAAGGCTTCATGAGGGAGCAGAAGCCGGTTATAAATGGCTGTGGGGTTGGGGAAGGAAGTGTGAGCCCTGATTGGGAACGGTTGACGGTGTGTGTTTAAGATACTGCGCAGCGACGACACTGAGGATGTGTTCCTGTTTCCCTTACTCTCCATCACCAGGTGCGTTACCTGTTGGAGTGGACAGAGGAGGACCTGGAGGATGCGGAGGACACTGTCAGTGCAGCAGACCTCGAATTCTGTCACCCCTTGTGCCAGTGCCCCAAGTGTGCCCCAGCTCAGAAGGTTCGGCTTTGTTTCTGTTGGTGGAGGTTGGAGAATGTAGGCAATTTTTTTTTTTTTTTTTTTTTTTTGAGACAGGGTCTTGTTCTGTCACCCAGGCTGGAGTGCAGTGGTACAGTCATGGCCCACTGCAGCCTCAATCGCCTGGGCTCAAGTGATCCTCCCACTTCAGTCTCCTGACAAGCTTGGACCCCAGGCCTGCACCACCACACCTGGCTAATTCGTTTCTTTTTGTAGAGACTTGGCCTTTCTGTGTTGCCCAGGCTGGTCTCGACCTCCCAGGCTCAAGTGATCCTCCCGCCTCAGTCTCCCAAGGTGCTGGGATTACAGATGTGAGCCACTGCTCCTGGCCAGCAAATTCTTCCTTTTTCCCTCAGGAAAGTTCTCTGTTTCTCAGCCAGATAATTACTGTACTGCGTGGCTGTGAATAAGTATTCCCCAAGATATGGTGGGACTCATTAGCCCAGAGCGGCTGCCAGCTTCCTGCGCAGCAGGTAAGTGAGCAGGGATGTGTCCCCGTGATGAGCATTTTGGCTGCTATCTGGGCCCCTGAGTCCCGTGGCAGGAGCTTATGAACAGATGCTTGAGGGTCTCCTTTCAGGTACGTAAAGCCCTCCAGGGAAGCTGCACGCATGTTCTGCTGCTGCTTTTACTTGGGTGAGTTCAGTCTTCGTGGGGACTCTCCCCCAAGTGCAGAGGAATCCCCAAACCCTCTCCCAGCTTCCCCCAGGGGTAACATCCTTGCAAAACTATGGTGCAGAATCACAGCCAGGATATCGACATTGATGCAATCTGTGGACCTTAGTTCAGATTTCCCCAGTTCTACTTGTTCTCTGTGTGTGTGTGTGTGTGTATATTTAGTTCTGTACAGTTGTGCTACTCAGAGTGTGTGTGTGTGTGTGTGTATTTAGTTCTGTACAGTTGTGCTACATGTGTAGGTTTATGTATCCACCATCACATTCAAAATATTTTCTGTGACAGAAGATACTTTTTTATACTCATTGTTCTTTTTTTTTTCAAGATAGAGTCTCGTTCTGTTGCTCTGTTGCCCAGGCTGGAGTGGAATGGGGCAATCTCGGCTCACTGCAACCTCTGCCTCCCAGGTTCAAGCCATTCTCCTGCCTCAGCCTCCCGAGTTGCTGGGCCTACAGCACCTACCACCACGCCCGGCTGATTTTTGTATTTTTAGTAGAGACGGGGTTTCACCATGTTGGCCAGGCTGGTCTCAAACTCCTGACCTCAAGTGATCCACCCACCTCAGCCTCCCAAAGTACTGGGATTACAGGTGTGAGCCACCGCACCCGGCCTCCTTGTTCTTTTACAGCCTCTTATTCTTGTTTTGTAATGTCCCAAAAAGACACAACACTAAACTGCTTTATATCTGTGATTAAATTAAAACCCACCCCGCCATTCTTTTCTAGCCAGTGTTTTAGAATTGGTTTTTAAATCCTTTATTGAGGTATAATTCACAGACAGTAAAGTCTATGTATTTATACAATTTGGTGAACTTTTATAGATGTAAAACCTGTGAAGCCATCACCCCCATCAAGACACAGCACGTCTCCGTCACCTGCAAGCACATTTCTCTCACCACAAGACCAATCACTCAAGCTGCCCTCTGACAGCCACACCCACCTCTCTACCTGCCACGCCCACCCCACCATCCCCAACCGCTGGCAACCACTCACCTGTTCTCCGTTTCTCAGATCCTGTCACTTCAAAAACGTTACATGAATGTAATCACAGAGTATACGTATGACCTTTTGGAATTGACTTTGTTCGCTCCGTTTGATTCCACGTTGTCGCATAGAATCAGGTCTGTTTCTCCGTCGCGGGGTGGCATTCCATTTGTTTAATGGTGGCATATACTCACTGTGGAATGTCCAAGGACACGTATTTTGTTCCTGGTTTGGGGAATGTTATCAATAAAACTGCCATGAACAAACATTCGAGTAGACGTTTCGGTAAGAACACAAGTTTTCATTTTTCTAGGATAAATGCCTGAGAGTGCAATTGCGGAGTCACGTGGTAATTGCATGGTAATTCCATGGTTCGTTTTTATAAGGAACTGACCGTCTTTTCCCGAGCAGGCTGTATCGTTTTACATGCCCACCAGCGATGTATGAGTGATCCAGTTTCTCCTCATCCTCCCCAGCCTTGGGCGTGGTCATTGTTCTCTGTTTCAGCCATTCAGATAGGTGTGTAGTACTATCTCAATGTGGCTTTAATTTGCATTTCTCTAATGGCTGATGCTGTTGAACAGCTTTTCATGTGCTTATTTGCCATCTGTATATGTTCTTCAGTGAAATGTCTGTTAATGTGTTTTGCCCGTTTTCTCATTGGTTTGTTTTTGGCTTTATTGTTGAATTTTGAGAGTTCTTTATCTATTCTAGATGTGTGGATATTTGTCAGATACGTGGTTTGCAGACATTTCCTTTCATTGTGTAGCTTGTCTATAATCTCACGTGGGCTTTCACAGAGAAAAAGGTTTTTCTACATCTAGTTTGTCAATATTTCCTTTTATAGATTATACTTTTGGTATCAAGTCTGATAATTCTTTGCCTTGCTCTAGATTTCCAACTTTTTCCTGTTTTTTTTTTTAAGTTATACTTTTATATTTTATAGTTAAGTCCGTGATCCAATTTGTGTTAATTTTTACTCAAATTGTGAGATTTAGGTTGAGGTTCTTCTTTTTTTTTCTTGCCTACAAATGTCCACTTGCTCCAGCACCATTTGTTGAAAAGCCTCTCCTTCCTCCCGTGACTTGCCTGTGCACCTCGGTTGGCTATAGATTGTGTGGATTGATTTCTGGGTTCTCTGTTCTGCTACATTGATCTATGGGCCCATCCTACCAGTACCGTGCTGTCTTGATGACTGTAGCTGTGTAGTAAGCCTCAGTGCTGGATTAAATGATTCTTCCTAATTTATTCTTCTTTGCCAGGAATGTTTTGGCTATTCTATGGCCTATGCCTTTCCATGTAAATTTTATTTATTTATTTATTTACCTGCTTACTTACTTCCTCACTCTTGTAATACCCAGACTGGTCTGAGCCATATCAATTTTAGAATTAGCTTTTGTATGTCTACAAAATACCTTGCTCAGATTTTGATAGGAATTACATTAAACCTACAGATGAACTGGGGAGAAATAACATCATCTGACTCAACGTATGTTGAGTCTTCATGAACGTGGTATATCTCTCCAAGTATTTACGCCTTCTTTGACTTCTTTCATCAACATTTTGTGATTTTTTTTTTCCGCATACAGATCCTGCCTGTGTCATGTTAAGTGTACATCTCAGTATTTAATATTCTTTCAAGCAGTTGTAAATGGTATTGCATACATAGCATGCACTCATGTGTTAGCTATCTAATTATAGATGTGTATGTCCCATACTAAGAGAATTAGGCTGGGCTCAGTGTCATACTCCTGTAATCCCAACACTTTGGGAGGCCACCCTGGAGGATCACTTGAGGCCTGGAGTTTGAGACCAGCCTGGCCAACAGAGTAAGACCCTGTCTCTAAAAAACTAAAAATATAAAATATAAAAGAAAAAAGAAAATGAATTTGGCCAGGCACGGTGGCTCACACCTGTAATCTCAGCACTTTGGGAGGCCGAGGCAGGTGGATCACCTGAGGTCAGGAGTTCGAGACCAGCCTGACCCACATGGAGAAACCCCATCTCTGTTAAAAATACAAAATTAGCCGGCCGTGGTGGCACATGCCTGTCATCCCAGCTACTCGGGAGGCTGGGGCAGGAGAATCATTTGAACCCAGGAGGCGGAGGTTGCGGTGAGCCGAGATCGTGCCATTGCACTCCAACCTGGGCAACAAGAGTGAAACTCCATCTCAAAAAAAAGAAAAGGGATTTGACTTTACAAAATAGATAGAGCGGTGTTAGCCTTTATATTGTAGGATAATTTTACCATTTCTAAAAAGAACTTCAGCATGGGCGACTCTTGAGGATATTGAAAATGACTGAAGTGTTCCCTCACACGTTTTTCAGCTGTGAGGTAACATGTACATTGGGGGTGTGTGCCTTTTGACCTGGCCCCCTGCCTCTGGATGCACATGATCCAGAACACAGTTTCCCCAATGTAGGCGGCTATGAAAATGCAGGATAAGAAAGGCAGATGGGGCCGGGCGCGGTGGCTCACGCCTGTAATCCCTGCACTTTGGGAGGCCGAGACGGGCGGATCACGAGGTCAGGAGATCGAGACCATCCTGGCTAACACGGTGAAACCCTGTCTCTACTAAAAAATACAAAAAACTAGCTGGGTGAGGGGGCGGGCGCCTGTAGTCCCAGCTACTCAGGAGGCTGGGGCAGGAGAATGGCGTAAACCCGGGAGGCGGAGCTTGCAGTGAGCTGAGATCCGGCCATTGCACCCCCGCCTGGGCAACAGAGCAAGACTCTGTCTCAAAAAAAAAAAAAAAAAAAAAAAAAAGAAAGGCAGATGGTGTTCCCTAGCATCTGGTGGGAAGTGACAAAGCCCCCAGACCCTCAGTGCCTGTGTGTGGCAAGGGGAGCTTGCTGCGTCTCTGCCGCTGCTGTTTTTGCTATTTTGCCCCTCCCTGTTTTCCCACTTTAATTACACAGTAAAGTACTGTGGAACTTGAAGTTTTAGGCTCCCTGCACTTCTAAAACCTCTTATTCTCCTTTTGTAATTTCTCAAAAAGACACAACACTATACTGCTTCATGTCTGTGATTAAATGAAAATCTTCTTCTAGCCCAGTGGTGGTCTTTTTTTTTTTTTTTTTTTTTTTAAATTTTAATTTTTAAAGATGGGGTTTCACTCTGTCACCCAGGCTGGAGTGCAGTGGCACAATCATAGCTCACTAACAGCCTGGGACACCTGGGCTCAAGTGATCCTCCTGCCCCAGTCTCCTAAAGTGCTGGGATTACAGGCATGAGCCTCTGCACCAGGCCTGCAGTAAAAAATTACATTTTTTTTTTTTTTGAGACGGAGTCTCCCTCTGTCGCCCAGGCTAGAGTGCAGTGGTGCGATCTCAGCTCACTGCAACCTCTGCCTCTTGGGTTCAAACAATTCTCCTGCCTCAGCCTCCCAAGTAGCTGGGATTACAGGCGCATGCCACCACACTTGGCTAATTTTTGTATTTTTAGTAGAGACAGGGTTTTGCCATGTTGGCCAGGCTGGTCTCAAACTTCAGACCTCAAGTGATCCACCTGCCTTGGCCTCCCAAAGTGCTGGGATTATAGGCATGAGCCACTGCTCCTGGCCTAAACTTTTTTTTTTTTTTTTTTTTTTTTTTTGAGAGACAGTCTTGATCTGTCACCAAGGCTGGAGTGCAGTGGTACAGTCATAGCTCACTGAAGCCTCAAACTCCTGGGCCCAAGGGATCCTTTTGCCTCAGCCTCCCGAATGGTTGGGACTACAGGCACGTACCACCATGCCGGGCTATTTTATTTTATTTATTTTTGAGACGGAGACTGGAGTGCAGTGGTGCGATCTTGGCTCACTGCAACATCTGCCTCCCAGATTCAAGCAATTCTCCTGCCTCAGCTTCCTGAGTAGCTGGGACTACAGGCGCATGCTACCATGCCCAGCTAATTTTTGTAGTTTTAGTAGAGACGGGTATCACCATGTTGGCCAGGATGGTCTTGATTTCTTGACCTCATGATCCGCCCGCCTTGGCCTCCCAAAAGTGCTGGGATTACAGGCGTAAGCTACCTCGCCGGCCTGATTTTTTATTTTTGTAGAGACAGGGTCTTGGCTGTGTTGTCCAGGCTGGTTTCGAACTCCTGGGCCCAAGCCATCCTCGTGCCTCACCCTCCCAAAGTGCTGGGATTATAGGCGTGAGCCACCACACCCGGCCTCCAGTGGTGTTTTAGAATTTGTTTTTAAATCTTTTATTGAAATATAATTATATACATTATAAATTATATAATTTATATTTACATAAAGCATATGTATTTAAAGTATACAATTTGGCAAGTTTTACAGATATATAAACCCGCGAAACCATCACCACCAGCAAGATACACAACGTTTCCCTCAGTTGCAAGAGTTTCCTGTGAGACTTTGCCGTCCTCCCCCCGAAACCCCCGTGCCCCCATCGCCTCTCCCAGGCAACCCCTGACCTGCTTTTCATCATCACGGATTAGTTAACACTTCCTAGAATCTTTTGTAAGTGGAATCGTAACGCATGTCCGTTTTGTGGCTGGCTTCTTTGACTCAGGATATTTCTGAGACCCATGATGGATCAGGAGTTCATTGCTGGGTAGTAGTTGATTGGGTGGACACACCAGAATTTCTTGTTTCATTCACCCGCTGATGAACAATCTGAGTAGTTTTCCTGCTTCTGGGTTTGTAAATAACGCCATTATGAACATTTGTGTACGGGCCTTTGTGCTGCGTAAACACCCGGAGTATAATTGCTGGATTATATAGTAAGGATATGTTTAACCTCATAAGAAACTGCCAATTTTCCGGAGTGGCTGAAGTAGTTTCTGTTCCCTCCAGCAGGGTGTAAGTACTCCGCTTGCTCCACATCCCTGCCAACATTTGGTATTTTGACTTTTTTTTTTTTCTCCTGGAGATGGAGTCTCGCTCTGTTACCCAGCCTGCAGTGCAGTGGTGCAATCTTGGCTCACTGCAACCTTCTCCTTCTGGGTTCAAGCGATTCTACAGCCTCAGTGCACACCTGTAATGTAGCTGGGATTACAGGTAGGGGCCACCACACCTGGCTAATTTTTGTATTTTTGATAGAGACGGGGTTTTACCATGTTGGCCAGGCTGGTCTAGAACTCCTGACCTCAGGTGATCCTCCCACCTCGGCCTCCCAAAGTGTTGGGATTACCGGCGTGAGCCACCGTGCCCAGCCTTGACTTTTTAACTTGAGCCATTCTGATAAATATGCAGGGTATTTCATTTTGCATGTGTGTGTGTGTGTGTGTGCACGTGTGTGTTTTCTGGCTTCTTTGTTTTTGATTTTTGAGATATAATTTACATATAGTAAAATTCAGCCTTTAATTTAGCATACGGTTTTCGTTTTTTTTTTAAAGAGGTAACATTTTTAATCATCAAAAAGTAAAATTACTCTCACCTAAAGCCAAGAATCATTGTTTCTTGTAGCGGTGGTTAAACAGAGTTATAAACAGCAAGTGAATCTCGTCGCCTTTGCGGGGCTGTGGCCATGCCCCTCAAAGTGAATTTAGAGGCTCTACAGCCCTAGTGAAAAAAAAAAAGTGAAATTAGCCAGGCACAGTGGCATACACCTGTAGTCTCAGCACTTTGGGAGGCTGAGGTGGGAGGACCACTTGAGCCTGGGAGTTCAAGACCAGCCTGGACCACATCGCAAGACCCCATCTCTTAAAAAAAAAAAAAAATGAACTGGGCACAATGGCTTGTGCCTGTGGACCTAGCTACTTGGGAGGCTGAGGCTGGAGGATCGCTTGAGCCAGGAAGTGGAGGCTGCAGTGAGCCGTGATGGTGCCACTACACTCCAGACTGGGCAACAGAGTGAGACCCTGTCTCAAAAAAAAAAAAAAGAGGAAGTTGTTCTTTGGCATGCCTGCCACGTAGTTCCAAAGGAATTGGAATCCATCCTGGATCCCACCATGATCCCGCATTGTGCGTGGGAGCTGTGGGGGGCACATGGCGCCAGTCACTCCGGCCCAGTTTCTTCAATACTGATGGTGTTTCTGTTTCCATCTTCTGTGCTTCCCAGAGGCTGGCGAAGGTTCCTGCCAGCGGGCTTGGTGTGAACGTGACCAGCCAGGACGGCTCCTCCCCGCTGCATGTCGCCGCCCTGCACGGCCGGGTGGACCTCATCCCCCTCCTGCTGAAGCACGGGGCCAACGCGGGTGCCAGGAATGCAGACCAAGCTGTTCCGCTCCACCTGGCCTGCCAGCAGGGCCACTTTCAGGTTCGGGCTCTGTGTCGCGGGCAGTGGAGCAGGGTGTCCGCTTTGGGCACCTTAGTGGGAATGCTGCAGGGGTTTGGTGGCTACCCCAGAGGACACTGCTCCCCCAAGCCCGGAGATTCTGAGGTACACAGGGTAGGCCACTCAGCCTCAGGGCACAGAACCCTGGTGCTCCCTGCGGGTGGAGCCAGTCCCTGCCCCACTGCCACGCCCATGTGGGTGGTACCGAGGTTGTCATTCTGTTCTGCTCCCAGCAGGATCTGGCTCTTGAGCTTGTGTGGCAGCCACCGAGGGCTGTCCCCATGGTCATCTTACCACCTTTATACACTGACAGCGCTTGCTCTGGGCCCAACAGTTGAGCACTTCATAAAGAATAATCAAGGCCCCATAGAGGGGCTCAAGGGAGAATTTTGGAGTGATTAACTTTTTGAAAGTCCTGTTTTTCTTTGCTTTTTTTTTTTTTTTTTTTTGGGAGACAGGGTCTTGCTGTCTCCCAGGCTGGAGTGCAGTGCTGCAGTCTTGGCTGACACTGCAGCCTCAACCTCCTGGGCTCAAACAATCCTCCCATCTCAGCCTCCCGAGTAGCTGGCATGCGCCCACGACACCCAGATGATTTTTAATTTTTTTGTGGAGATGGGGTTTCACCATGTTGTCCCGACTGGTGTTGAACTCCTGGACTCAAGCAATCCTCCCACCTTGGTGTCCCAAAGTGCTGGGATTACAGGCATGAGCCACAGCACCAGGCCCTGCTTTTCTTTAAGGAAAACTGTGTCTATATTTTTTCATTTTCCTGTATCAGTTCTACTGTTAACTTTTTAAAGACAGAAGCCATATTTCAGGTTTTGCATCTCTCTCACCAACACCTAGCATAGAGCTTCAGGCATCGCTTTCCTAATCTGTAAAACTGGAGTGGCGATTGCAGCTGTCCCTGGGGTGGAAAGGATAGAGAGGTGTAGTGAGATCACCGTCGGCCAGCACATCGGGTGAAGTGAGATCACCGTCACCCTGCAGTTCACCCACACAGAGCAGCCCCATGGCAGACGGTAGCCCTCCCCTCTTCACCTGCTCCCTTTTCTCCTGGAGGGTCTAAAGTCTTCTCAATAAGCTCAGAGATGGCTGGGTGTGGTGACTCATGCCTGTAATCGCAGCACTTTGGGAGGCCGAGGCGGGTGGATCACTTGAGGTCAGGAGTTCGAGGCCAGCCCCTGCCAACATGGCGAAACCCCATCTCTACTGAAAATACAGAAAATTAGCCAGGTGTGGCGGCAGGTGCCTGTAGTCCCAGCTGCTCAGGAGGCTGAGGCACGGGAATCGGTTGAACCTGGGAGGTGGAGGCTGCAGTGAGCTGAGATCATGCCACTGCACTCCAGCCTGGGCGACAGAGCGAGACTCTGTCTAAAAAAATAAGAAAGAAAAACCAAAAACAACAAAAAATTTAATAAGCTCAGAGACAAATCAAAAGAAGATCAAATTTGAGGATTTCTCTCTAGAAATTTTGTTTTCTTATTTTCTTTTTTTCTTTTTCTTTTTATTTTTATTCGTAATTTTTCTCCGGCAGGAAATGACAGAAATTTTGATTAAGTTTGCACGTTTTTCTTCTCTGGCCCAGGTGGTGAAGTGTCTCTTAGATTCGAATGCAAAACCCAATAAGAAGGACCTCAGTGGAAACACGCCCCTCATTTATGCCTGCTCCGGTGGCCATCACGAGGTTGCTGCTCTGCTTCTACAGGTGAGGACCCCTCCCTGCCCCCTGGTCGACACACCTGCACCAGTTAACAGGGTGCCTCCACCCAGCAACCCCTGCAGTGCACTGGGGATGGAGAGGCCGGGCCGTTCGTCAGCCCCAGGCCTCTGGGGAGAGGAGCGGGGCGAGTGCCTTGCCACGCGGGGTTCTCCCATGGGAACGGATGGTGCCTCAGCATCCGGGATGCAGTCTCATGGGCTCCAACGCCGCTTTTGCCAAAGGTTTGGGTCTCAACTCACTGACTGGGAATGTGTCGTGCTGTTACCTGAGCACAGGCTGAGTGGCCGCCCTTATCAAGACGGAAAAAGAGCAGCAGGGACAGAGGCGGCCACTCAGCCTGTGCTCAGGTAACAGCACGACACATTCCGTAGGGAAAAGGCCGGGCGTGGTGGCTCAAGCCTGTAATCCCAGCACTTTGGGAGGCCGAGACGGGCGGATCCCGAGGTCAGGAGATCGAGACCATCCTGGCTAATATGGTGAAACCCCGTCTCTACTAAAAAAATACAAAAAACCAGCCGGGCGCGGAGGCGGGCGCCTGTAGTCGCAGCTCCTCTGGAGGCTACTCGGGAGGCTGAGGCAGGAGAATGGTGTGAACCCGGGAGGCGGAGCTTGCAATGAGCTGAGATCTGGCCACTGCACTCCAGCCTGGGCGACAGAGCGAGACTCCGTCTCAAAAAAAAAAAAAAAAAAAAAAAAAGAAGTAGGGAAAAACCAATTTGTCCATGACTCTGCTACTCAAGGGAAACTCATTTTGGTGAATTTTAAAAATTGTGTATAGCTTCAGTGTTGTTTTTTTTTCTTTTTTTTTTTTTTGGTTTGAGACAAGTTCTTGCTCTGTGACCCAGGCTGGAATGCAGTGGCACCCTCACGGCTCACTGCAGGCCTCAGTCTCCCAGGCCCAGGCGGTCCTCCTGCCTCAACCTCCCAGGTAACTGGGACTACAGGTATGCACCACTGCACCTGGCTAATTTTTGCTGTTTGTTTTTAGTAGAGATGGGGGTCTCACTTTGTTGCCCAGGCTGGTCTCAAACTCCTGAGCTCAAATGATGCTCCTGCCTTGGCATCCTAAAGTGCTGGACTATGGGTGTAAGCCACGGCGCCTCGCCAAGTATTGTTTTCTTTTCTTTTTTGCCAAGGTGGAGTCTCACTCTGTCACCCAGGCTGGAGTGCAGTGGCACAATCTCGGCTCACTGCAACCTCTGCCTCCGAGGTTCAAGCAATTCTTCTGTTTCAACCTCCCAAATAGCTGGGACTACAGGTGCCCACCACAATGCCCGGCTAATTTTTTTTTTGTTTTTTTTGGTTTCTTTTTTGTAGAGATGAGGTTTCACTATGTTGGTCAGGCTGGTCTTGAACTCCTGACCTCAGGTGATCCACCTGCCTCGACCTCCCAAAGTGCTGGGATTACAGGCATGAGCCGCCGTGCCTGGCCCCAAGTATTGTTTTCCGTTTTACTGTTATTTAATGTAGAAACTTGTTTATTCGAACTTTGATTTTTAATGGTTGCATAACTATGGATATACCATGGTGATTTTTTTTTAAAACCTGTTTCTGCTTTGTACATTTAAATGGCTTCTGTTTTCTCTGCTATTAGGATAAATGCTATAGAACTCTTTGTCTATAAATCTTTTTTTCTCAGTACTACCTTTCCCCCGCAAATTTTAAGAAAACTTTCAGACATAAGAAAAGTTGAATGTGGCCGGGCGCGGTGGCTCAAGCCTGTAATCTCAGCACTTTGGGAGGCCGAGACGGGTGGATCACGAGGTCAGGAGATAGAGACCATCCTGGCTAACCCGGTGAAACCCTGTCTCTACTAAAAAAATACAAAAAATTAGCCGGGCGAGGTGGCAGCGCCTGTAGTCCCAGCTACTCAGGAGGCTGAGGCAGGAGAACGGCGTGAACCCGGGAGGCGGAGCTTGCAGTGAGCTGAGATC
>NC_037687.1:47346048-47378530 GCF_003255815.1 Theropithecus gelada
AAAGACGAGCCCCCCTCAAAAAAAAAAAAAAAAAAAAAAAAAAAAGAAAAGTTGAAAGTGTTTTATAGCGAATATGTATATGCCCACAGCCCTATTCCACGCTGATGTTTTGTAGCGTTCCTTTTGATCGTGTGGTTTCTCTTTCCAGCATGGGGCCTCCATTAACGCTTCTAACAATAAGGGCAACACAGCGCTGCACGAGGCTGTGATTGAAAAGCACGTCTTCGTGGTAGAGCTGCTTCTGCTGCACGGAGCGTCAGCTCAGGTGCTGAACAAGCGGCAGCGCACGGCTGTAGACTGTGCCGAACAGGTAGGCAGAGAGCGTCGAAGAGCCGAGGGAATCCCGAGCTGCTCACAGCTCCCTCTGGATCCCTTGTGTTTAAGCTGGATCTGAAATAGCAACACCTGGCCCTTGGCATCACTGGGTTGGGCGTAGTTGGTGTGCCAGAAGTCCGCAGCGTGGGTGGATGGCTGGTCCTCGGTCCCCTGGTCAGAGGTGGCGCTCTGGGAACCAGGAATCATTCTTTCACAGGTGGTTTTCTTTTTTTTTTTTTTGAGATGGAGTCTCGCTGTGTCGCCCGGGCTGGAGTGCAGTGGCCGGATCTCAGCTCACTGCAAGCTCCGCCTCCTGGGTTTTTACGCCATTCTCCTGCCTCAGCCTCCCGAGTAGCTGGGACCACAGGCGCCCGCCACCTCGCCCGGCTAGTTTTTTGTATTTTTAGTAGAGACGGGGTTTCACCGTGTTCGCCAGGATGGTCTCGATCTCCTGACCTCGTGATCCGCCCGTCTCGGCCTCCCAAAGTGCTGGGATTACAGGCTTGAGCCACCGCGCCCGGCCTTCACAGGTGGTTTTCAAAGGCCTGAGTGGAGGGGCTCCCCCCAGCCAGCAGTAGGACCGTGGTCCGGTAGTTACCTAGAGTCAGGCACTCCAGGGGAGGGAACAAGTCATGATGTTCTGGTCTCACCATCCTCGCAGTGTGAACACAGCTGTTGTCTTAGCAGCACGATGGAGAAGGTTTGTTTAGTTGGTGGATTTAAAACTCCATGAGGCCAGGCACAATGGCTCATGCCTGTAATCCCAGCACTTTGGGAGGCCAAGGAAGGAGGATCACTTGAGCGCAGGAGCTCATGACCAGTCTGGGCAACATAGGGAGACCCCATCTCTACAAAAAATCAAAAAATTAGCCGAGCATAGTGGTATGCCTGTGGTCCCAGCTACTCAGGAGGCTCAGGTGGGAGGATCGCTTGAGCCCAGGAGGTCAAGGCTGTAGTGAGCGGAGATTGTGCCACTGCACTCCAGCCTGGGTGACAGAGACTGTGTCTCAGAAAAATGAAAGTAGAAGTCCTTCAGTCCTGTAGGAATCGTGATTATTGGTGTACTGCCTTCTCCCGTGCTGTGGGTGCTTGCGTGGAGAGCAATGGGGAAGGGTCCTTCTCCCCTGGCGGGCGGCAGCTCTTTCTGTTCCTGTTTTCCTGCTGAGTCTTTCTTTTGTTTTCTACTCAAGATAGACAGCGAGTTGGCTGTTAAGTGACACAACTGAGAAGCTAATATCACCATCAATCAATCCACTCCGTGGATAGGCTCCTTATAGTAATTTTTTGTTTCTTAAGACAGAGTCTTGCTCTGTTGTGGCATGATCTTGGCTCACTGCAACCTCTGCCTCCTGGGTTCAAGCAATTCTCGTGCCTCGGCCTCCTGAGTAGCTGGGATTACAGGCATGTGCCACCACGCCTGGCTACATTTTTTTGGTATTTTTTGTAGAGACGGGTTTCACCATGTTGCTCAGGCTGGTCTCGAACACCTGACCTCAACTGATCCACCTCCCTTGGCCTCCCAAAGTGCTGGGATTACAGATGTGAGCCACCGTGCCTGGCCTCCTTTCATTAATTTTCAGTGACAGAATTGAAATATTTTAAACTCTCAGTTTAGTACTTTCTTAAATGATTATGTTGATTTTTTTGGTTTTTTAAAATTTTTAATTTTATTATTATTTTTTGAGACAGGGTCTCTGTTGCCCAGGCTGGAGTATAATGGTGTAATCTTGGCTTACTGCAGCCTTGACCTCTGGGCACAGATGATTCTCCAACCTCAGCCTCCCAAGTAGCTGGGACTATAGGCATGTGCCACCATGCCCAGCTAATTTTTTTTTAATAGAGACAGGGTTTTGCCATGTTGGCCAGGCTGGTCTCGACTGCCTGGGCTCAAGCAATCCACCCACCTCGGCCTCTCAGAGCGCTGAGATTACAGGTGTGAGCCATCGCGCATGGCCTATTACTATTTTTAAATAGAGCCAGGGTCTTGCTGTATTGCCCAGGCTAGTCTTGAACTCCTGGGCTCAAGCGATCCTCCCACCTTGGTCTCCCAAAGTAGTGGGATTGCACGCATGAGCCACCGTGCCGTTAATTAATGTGTTTCAATGAGTACTTACTGTATGGGGGGCCCTCAGCAGCCTCATGATAAGCATATGATAGATCAACTTACTGTGTTTGAGCTGGTTGCATGGAGTGGTTGGATCCCCAGCATGGAGGCCACGGAGAGGGCAGAGCCGGGCTCTCCACGCAGGCCTCCTTTTACCACTGGGCTTTATGGCCTCCAAGCTCCGTTTGTAATTATTTCTGAGCTTTTTCTGCCCAGCCACACTAATACTGACATTTAGATCCAAAACAAATCATAGCCTATTAAAAAAGAATAAAAACATTACTGTTCCTTTTCCCTTTCAAATTGCAGAATTCAAAAATAATGGAATTGCTTCAGGTGGTACCAAGCTGCGTTGCCTCATTAGACGATGTGGCCGAAACTGACCGCAGGGAGTATGTTACTGTTAAGATCAGGAAAAAATGTAAGAGTTTACATTCTTTCTGTCATGTTCAACCTGGGTATATTTAGACATTCATGAGCAGTTGCTGGTGTTCATTTAATTGTGTATGTAAAATGT
The DNA here is from genome assembly GCF_003255815.1 of Theropithecus gelada. NCBI lineage: Eukaryota > Metazoa > Chordata > Mammalia > Primates > Cercopithecidae > Theropithecus > Theropithecus gelada. The sequence goes on from NC_037687.1 coordinate 47,348,985, forward strand.
AATTCTAATCGTGCCTGGAGGGGATACAGGCACCAAAGAAATGGTTACCTCCCAATTTGTCAGACTATGGGTAATCTTTTTTTGCTGTTAGTTTTCTGGTTGATGGTAATGATGTTTCTTGAGGAAAGAAACTGTCAATGCTACCTTGAAGGTTCAGGCGTCCCCCTGTGGAGATGGGGAACAGTCTCCCGGGGAGTTTCTTTCATGCCTCATGTTCCAAAGTCAGGTGTTCTGGGAATTTCCTGGACATCCAGGGTGAATGTTACCTTTCAAGATTTTTTTTTTTTTTTGAGACGGAATGTCGCTCTGTTGCCCAGGCTGGAGTGCAGTGGCGTGATCTCGGCTCACTGCAAGCTCCTCCTCCCAGGTTCACGCCATTCTCCTGCCTCAGCCTCCTGAGTAGCTGGGACTACAGGTGCCTGCCACCTCGCCCAGCTAATTTTGTTTTTGTATTTTTAGTAGAGACGGAGTTTCACCGTGTTAGCCAGTATGGTCTCGATCTCCTGATCTGGTGATCTGCCCACCTCGGCCTCCCAAAGTGCTGGGATTACAGGTGTGAGCCACAAAGATTTTTTATTTAGTTTTTTTGAGACAGAGTCTCACTCTGTCACCCAGGCTGGAGTGCAGTCGTGCAGTCTCGGCTCACTGCAACCTCTGCCTCCTGGGTTCAAGCGATTCCCCTGCCTCAGCCTCCCAAGTAGCTGGGATTACAGGCATGTGCCACCATGCCTGGCTAATTTTCGTATTTTTAGTAGAGACGGGATTTCACCATGTTGGCCAGGCTGGTCTCGAACTCCTGACCTCAAGTGATCTGCCCGCCTCAGCCTCCCAAGGTGCTGAAGTTACAGGCATGAGCCACCACACCTGGCCTCAAGGTTTTTTTTTTTTAAGTTTGTACATGTGCAGAAGTTGATTATAATTAGAACAGCAATTGCCAAACAGCAGTGGGACTGACGTATTTTCTTCTTTTTAAAAAGTTTAGAAGGGGTCCTTGTTCTTTTTTTTTAAATTTACAGTATGAAATATTATCCAGTGAGGTATGCAGTAATGCAATACAATAATATGGATAAACCCATTCACATATCTGGATAGCCCTGAGACTGTCTCACCATAATTGGCTGTGGCTGGGAGAGTTAAGGGAGTTAAGGATTTAGTTATCTGTTTCATGGGGGTTCTCATAATACAGGCTGACTACCCCCCATCTCAAATGCTTGGGACCAGCAGCGTTTTGGGTTTTGGAATATTTGCATTATACTCATTGGTTGAGGATCCAAATCAGGAAATCAGATTCTTCTGAGCATCATATCAAAGAGTTCAAAACGTTTTGGATTTTGTAGCTTTTTTTTGAGATGGAGTCTTGCTCTGTCACCCAGGCTGGAGTGTAGCGATGCCATCTCGGCTCACTGCAACCTCTGCCTCCTGGGTTCAAGTGATTCTCCTGCCTCAGCCTCTTCAGTAGCTGGGATTATAGGTGTGCGCCACCATGTCTAGCTAAGTTTTTGTATTTTTGGTAGAGATGGGGTTTCTCCATGTTGCCCAGGCTGGTCTTGAACTCCTGACCTCAAGTGATATGCCCACCTCGGCCTCCCAAACTCCTGGTATTACAGGCATGAGCCACTGCACCCGGCCTGTAGCGTTTTAGGCTTTAGATTTTTGAATTGGAGATACTCAGCCTGTTATAAATAGGTACTAGCCGTGTTTCTTTAAGCAAATTCAGTGTTTCATTTTCTAAATTTTGTAAACCTGAGAATAGAAAGATTGTGTCTATGCTGTAATTTTAAAATAATTTTACACTGTTTTCGAAGTTTTTAGATGTTTATCTTTTTATCTACAGGGAACTCAAAACTGTATGATCTACCAGATGAACCTTTTACAAGACAGTTTTACTTTGTCCACTCAGCCGGTCAGTTTAAGTAAGTATGAAAATCAAGTTGATTTCTGTGCTTTTGCCCCTAGTTTACTCCAAGCTGCACGTAAGGTGCTTCAGTTGTAATTGGTTGTGGACAAATCTGCACCTAATAATGTCGAAAATGCTGCCACCTTGTGGCCAACCAGAGTGTTTCATGCCACTGTGCAAATATTTATTTTAGTTTATTTTGGGTTTTAGGGGAAAGACTTCAAGGGAGATTATGGCAAGAGATAAAAGTGTCCCTAATTTAACCGAAGGTTCTTTGCATCAGGTAAGTTATTAAACACTGGCTTTTAATCATATTTTCTAAAGCCTGGCTTTGTCAAAAGTAATCCGTGGTTAACACACGTCTCCTTGAACATCATCTTCATTATTCCCTGCGCCGTATGAGCTAGCAACAGTTAAAACTGGAATTATTTCATGGGACAGTGTAGAGTACAGGCTTCACTGATTGTTATATTTCAAAGTACATTTCTGAGCAGAGGAGTGGAAAGTGTTACATGTGTGGGGAACCACAGGTCTTGGTGCTTATAGGAGATGAACCATCCCAAATTTCACTATGGTTTTAATCACCAAAGAAAACGACAGTTTATATATAGATGGGTAAACAATGTCTCCAAGTATGGTGTACAGTTGCTCAGACAATTAGGTAACCATCTTCCCACTGCATTTTAATTTTATTTGAGCGAGTCTTGCTCTGTGGCCCAGGCTGGAGTGCAGTGGCGCGATCTTGGCTCACTGCAGTCCTCATCTCCCCGGTTCAAGCATTCTCCCCCCTCAGCCTCCTGGGTAGCTGGGATTACAGAGGCATGTGCACTACACCTGGCTTTTTTTCTTTTTTTAGTAGAGATGCAGTTTCACCATATTGGCTGGTCTTGAACTCCTGACCTGAAGTGATCTGCCTGCTTTGGCCTCCCAATGTGCTGGGATTACAAGCGTGAGCCACCGCGCCCGGCCCCTACTGCATTTTTAAATTACTCAGAAGCTTGATTGAAAACCTGTGATCTGGCCGGGCGCAGTGGCTCAAGCCTGTAATCCCAGCACTTTGGGAGGCCGAGACGGGCGGATCACGAGGTCAGGAGATCGAGACCATCCTGGATAACACAGTGAAACCCCGTCTCTACTAAAAAATACAAAAACTAGCCGGGCGAGGTGGCGGGCGCCTGTAGTCCCAGCTACTCGGGAGGCTGAGGCAGGAGAATGGCGGGAACCCGGGAGGCGGAGCTTGCAGTGAGCTGAGATCCAGCCACTGTACTCCAGCCTGGGCCACACAGCGAGACTCCATCTCAGAAAAAAAAAAAAGAAAACCTGTGATCTGAGACAGTGATTCTTCTCAGAACCACGACTTTCCTTCTTGCTGATGAGAATTTATAGCGTATGTAGCATAGGCTTGTTGGAACAAATACACAAAAGTTCTAAATTGTTGTTTTAGATAATTAAAATGATTTTAATTAACATGACTAATTTTGATATCATAGTTAGTCTTACATGGTGTTGCTAGTAGACCTGCTGCTTTGTGGGAAAGCCAGAAATGTTGAAATCTGCCTGAGTTCCATCAAGTGCTAGGTTTTCCTTTGCTAGCTGTGGGACTTTAGGCAGGTGGCTTAACTTTGCTGATCCTGTCTCCTCAGCTGTAAAACGGGGATAACAATAGTAGTACATGCCTCCTAGAGTCATAAAGATTGTGAAAACATGTGAAACATTTACTGTGTCTGACACATGTAGTATGCACATGCCATGTTAGCACCACAGGGATGTGAGAATTGAAATTATGCCTGTCAAGCACTGAGCACAGTGTGTGACACTAAGCACTAAGGGGCAGCTGTCACTGTCATAGTTGTGGCTTTCAGTACAGTGAGGACATGAACGGTTCAAAATGTACTCTTTCTTTAGCCAGGGAGGCAAAGTGTCACCCTGAGACAGAATAACCCGGCAGCTCAGAGTGGATCTCGTGCTGCTGAGAAAGGCAACAGTGACTGGCCGGAGAGGCCTGGACTGACACAGACTGGCCCTGGACACAGGCGGATGCTGCGGAGACACACAGTGGAGGATGCAGTCATGTCCCAGGGCCTGGAGGCTGCTGCTCCCCAAGAGGTTAGTGCTTCCCGGTCCTAACAGGAATGACGAGTTGTTGAACCTGCTGCCAGGAAGCAAGGATGCAACAAGAGGATGCTGACTGAGGACTAAATGTGCTTCCATGAAACTGGCTTGAGAAGTCTTCAGCACCAAGTTCCTGAAAGCTTTTCTGTGGCTAAGAATGCAACAAAAAAGTTCACCACCACCCTCTTTCTCCTCTTCAAAGCTAATGAATACACTTGAAACAGAAATTCCAGTAGAGTCCAGATCCTTAAGCCAGAAGTGCATGCTTCTTTTTAAGTATGAGGGTTTGTCGGTCACAGGGGGAGAGGTTTCACCACCAGATTCTGACCTCCTCCTCCCAAAAGGTGCTAAACCTCTCTGACCTGTGTACATTCACAAACCACAACTAGAATTCCTCCACCTGGGATGAAGCAGGAGAGAAGCAATTTAGGTTTCATGGTACTGTAGAGGCCAGGCTGAAACGTCGTATCTGAAGGAAGAAAGCAACAGCTGGACAATGTTTCTTTGCAAAGCAACACTTGAACCAAAAGATGCCTCAATCCCATTTTGATGTTCATTTTAGTGAAAGGATGCATCAGACCTCTTCCACATCATGCATGTGGGAAAGGTTGGTTATCATTTTCCTTCTAACAAGTATGTACAGATATTCGGTTACTACACGTGTGTCTGTAGCAGTGTTTCTAGAAACATCCCTTTTTGTTGAGAACCTCCTGTGAATGTCACACTCACACCCGATGGATGGTTACTGGATTAGAGAGTAGATTTGGCACATCTTTTAGTCTTTTGATTCAGATTCAAAACTTAATAGCACAAACCAGGTCAAAGTTACTTTCAGTTAGAATTTATTGCCATTTATTCCTTTTTATAAATTTCTGTAGATTATACTGGTTTTTTGTTATTGGCCTAGAGCTACAAGTATATAGGTTTGTCCTGAGTCCATTTTCAAATGACCTTGTAATAGGGAAATGGTTTTGTCCATGTTCTTGGAAATACTTGTGTATGTACAGAAGGGAGGGGTTATTTTTCTACACAGTAATTTATGATTTCTAATTTTCTAATGTGCCTTGGATATGTGCCAAATGATGGAAAAGAAACAGTAAACTTTATGATTCTTGAATGTGTCTTGGTATGCTTTTTTAGTTGTTTGGCTCTGGATATGTTTCTCGGCCTCTCTGCTGTAAACATTTGCTTTGTGTGTGGGAAAAGTGGTCCCCATGGAATGGTTATGTATTTTTCAGTTACAGATGTGAGACTGAAACATGGGAACTTGATCACTTAGCTCATTATCCATCTACTGACCAAGGCCGACTTAACCCAGTAGGCAGTGTCCAGGGCCCACAAAAATGTTTTTCTTTGGAAATCAGAAGAATAAAATGAATACAGCTTCCTACCCCAAACAGGAAATGAGTCCTGTTGCTTTGCTAATTTCTTTGTTTTGATTTTTCCTCCTTTTCTTTTTTGAGACGGCGTCTCACTCTGTCACCCAGGCTGGAGTGCAGTGGCACGATCTCGGCTTACTGCAACCTCCGCCTCCTAGGTTCAAGCAATTCTCCTGACGCAGCCTCCTGAGTAGCTGGGACTATAGGCGCCCACCACCGCGCCTGGCTAGTTTTTTGTTAGTTTTAGTAGAGATGGTGTTTCACCGTGTTAGCCAGGATGGTCTCAATCTCCTGACCTCATGATCCGCCCGCCTCGGCCTCCCAAGTGCTGGGATTACAGGCGTGAGCCTCCACGCCCAGCCTTCCCTACTTCTTTTAAATAAAACCACCTTATAGACTGAAGCTGCTGTGGTTCCATACCATCCTAATTAAGAAAATACATCCTATACAGTTTATCAGCACAGGTATTCTCAGGATACAAATATGCACATTTGACACCACCTAATATTTTGGGGGTAGTACAATATAATTTTGAAAACATTTTCTTTTTTGAGATGGAGTCTTGCTCTGTCACCCAGGCTAGAGTGCAGTGGCATGATCTTGGCTCACTGCAGCCTCCGCCTCTCAGGTTCAAGCAATTCTCCTGCCTTAGCCTCCCAAGTAGCTGGGATTATAGGCGCCTGCCACCACGCCTGGCTAATTTTTGTATTTTTGGTAGAGACAGGGTCTCACCATGTTGGCCAAGCTGGTCTCGAACTCCCGACCTCAAGTGATCTGCCCACATTGGCCTCCCAAAGTGCTGCGATTGCAGGCATGAGTCACCATGCCCAGCCGAAAACATTTTCACATATACCCTTTTAATTTCAACAATTTCTGTGGATGGTAGAATTGTCAAATGGGGAAACAGGTTCAGAAAAATAAGGGGGCTGCGAGGGATCTCACAGCCAGGATCAAGGTCTTGTTGGCAGTGGCAGCTGCAAGCTTGGTGTACCCTTCCTCTGGATAGGTAAATGCTGTTTCTTTTTGAGCTGTTCTGGTCATCAGTAATGTTTTCCATCGTTAAGTGACTCGATTATTTTTAAAAAACAGTTGTCATTCTGGCCAACATGGTGAAACCCCATCTGTACTAAAAATACAAAAATTAGTTGGGTGTGGTGGCGCACGCTTGTAATCCCAGCTACTTGGGAGGCTGAGGCAGAATTGCTTGAACCCGGGAGGAGGAGGCTGCAGTGATCCAAGATCATGCCACTGCACTCCAGCCTGGCAACAGTGCAATACTCCATCTCAAACAGAAACAACCAGTTTTTTCCAATTGCTTTCCCTACTCAAAACCTGATGTGACAGTTGAGAAATTAATGCCCTAATTTACATTTTTGTGAAAAGTTTTGAATTCAAAGTAATGCGAGTTCACTCATTTAAATTAGAAAGTTTAGAATAACCTCTCTCCACTCCCTAAAATGTACTCCAGCCTCTTGTTGCCATCAGGAACCTCTCTCCTTGTACACAGAACCACTTTTCACTCTCAGGTAGGTGTCTGAAAGAATCTGACCATCTTTAAACACATTCACAGCAGCTGCCATTAGGACAGTGGTTATCCTGTGAGAGAAAGCACAGAACTTGTGAAGTGCCTCATATTCCCCTAGCATTTGTATGTAAAAGAGGCCTAAAGCAAAATTTACCTGTAACTGGGATGTTTTCAAAATCCCTGACCACATTTTTTTTTAAATTACCAGTTTACCGTGACACAAAATCCCCAACCAGATTTCATCTTAATCATTCTGTTCTTTTAAAAATATGTTAATGTTCTTAACGGTTCTACTTATTTATAATGTTAGGTATTATTCTAACACTTTCTTCACTGACAATAGTTGCAAATTTCAAATATAGTAGAATCTCCAGTTTGAACATGTATCAGTAGTATGCTGGCTAACGCAGAGACTGGGGTTTGTAAACCACATTTCCCTTCACTTTTTTACTAATCTTATTCACCTTGTTAAATGTTGTGAATGTAATCCTGTGCTGGGTCTCACAGGACTAAGATATTTAAACGGTTACCCCCAAACAGCTGGTTGATGGTTAAGTTTATGATTTAAATATAGGAGCAGTGGCTTGCACCTAGTCTCAGCTACGGGGAAGGCTGAGGTGGGAAGATCACTTGAGCTCAGGAGTTTGAGGCCAGCCTCAGCAACATAGCAAGTCTCCGTCTCTGAAAACCCTAACTTATGAGTGCAGGTTTTCATAACCTAATGGAAAGCAAGCACAACAGAAGAGATAGCATTTAAGTCACCTGCAACATTATGAGTGATATGTTACCAAAATGTTTCAACTCTGAACTGTCTCAACTGGATCTGAAATCATTAGAAGTCATTTCTCTTACAAACATGTTTATTACTGTAGTAGTATTACCAACATGTCTAATTATTTTGGTCATTTTTTTCTGTCATCACTCTAGTTATTTTGGAGGGAGTGGTATTTGTTAATCTCAGTACCTCTGGAAAAACAGATTATAAATGAGATCAAAACTGGCAGTTTTTTTTGAGATGGAATCACCCAGGTTGGAGTGCAATGGCCTGATCTCAGCTCACTGCAACCTCTGCCTACCAGGTTCAAGCCTCCCAAGTAGCTGGGATTACAGGTGTGCGCCACCACGCCTGGCTAATTTTTGTATTTTTAGTAGAGTCGGGGTTTCACCATGTTGGCCAGGCTGGTCTCGGACTCCCGACCTCAACAGATCTGCCAGCCTCAGCCTCCCAAAGTGCTGGGATTACAGATATGAACCACTGCACCTGGCAAAGCTAGGAGTTTTCTTAGATTAAGTGGAAGAACTATCGGCAGGAAGAGAAACAGCTTACCTGCTTTCAGAGTCTACGTCTTGGAATATTAGATGTGCTCAAATTTGAACCTGCTTCAGTCTGATGCACAGGTTTTAATTCCCCTCATGTTACTGGCGGCCACGGCTGCTATGTTTTTCTTCCGGAAGAGTGCTGGAGCAGCTTCTGTTTCTGCCGCAGACACTTTCCCTATCTAATATTCACAGCACTGTTGCAAAGGATAGATTCATGCTGGTACACGTGCCTAAAAGCTTTTGGTAGGAAGGGGAAAAATTCAAAACACAGATGTGGTCACTTGGCTATGATACTAAAACAACTTACCCGAGGGGGCGGAGCAAGATGGCCAAATAGGAACAGCTCCAGTCTCCAACTCCCAGCGCGAGCGACACAGAAGACAGGTGATTTCTGCATTATCAACTGAGGTACTGGGTTCATCTCACTGGGGAGTGCCGGACAATCGGTGCTGGTCAGCTGTTTCAGCCTGACCAGTGAGAGCTGAAGCAGGGCGAGGCATCGCCTCACCTGGGAAGCGCAAGGGGGAAGGGAATCCCTTTTCCTAGCCAGGGGAACTGAGACACACAACAACTGGAAAATCGGGTAACTCCCACCCCAATACTGCGCGCTTTAAGCAAACGGGCACACCAGGAGATAATATCCCACGCCTGGCCGGGAGGGTCCCACGCCCACGGAGCCTCCCTCATTGCTAGCACAGCAGTCTGCCATCTAACCGCAAGGCAGCAGCGAGGCTGGGGGAGGGGCGCCCGCCATTGCTGAGGCATAAGTAGGTAAACAAAGCCCTGTGAAGATCGAACTGGGTGGAGCTCACAGCAGTTCAAGGAGGCCTGCCAGTCTCTGTAGACTCCACCTCTGGGGACAGGGCACAGCGAAACAACAACAACAACAACAAAGAAAAGCAGCAGAAACCTCTGCAGACACAAGCGACTCTGTCTGACAGCTTTGAAGAGAGCGGTGGATCTCCCAACACGGAGGTTGAGATCTGAAAACTGACAGACTGCCTGCTCAAGTGGGTCCCTGACCCCTGAGTAGCCTAACTGGGAGACATCCTCCACTAGGGGCAGACCGACACCCCACACCTCACAGGGTGGAGTACACCCCTGAGAGGAAGCTTCCAAAGCAAGAATCAGACAGGTACACTCGCTGTTCAGCAGTATTCTATCTTCTGCAGCCTCTGCTGCTGGCACCCAGGCAAACAGGGTCTGGAGCGGACCTCAGGCAATCTCCAACAGACCTACAGCTGAGGGTCCTGACTGTTAGAAGGAAAACTAACAAACAGGAAGGACACCCACACCAAAACTCCATCAGTATGTCACCATCATCAAAGACCAGAGGCAGATAAAACCACAAAGATGGGGAAAAAGCAGGGCAGAAAAGTTGGAAATTCAAAAAATAAGAGTGCATCTCCCCCTCCAAAGGAACGCAGCTCATTGCCAGCAACGGATCAAAGCTGGACAGAGAATGACTTTGACGAGATGAGAGATGGCTTCAGTCCATCAGACTTCTCAGAGCTAAAGGAGGAATTACGTACCCAGCGCAAAGAAACTAAAAATCTTGAAAAAAGAGTGGAAGAACTGATAACCAGAATACTTAATGCCGAGAAGGCCATAAACAAACGGACAGAGATGAAAACCATGACACGAGAAATACGTGACAAATGCACAAGCTTCAGTAACCGACTCGATCAACTGGAAAAAGAGTATCAGCGATTGAGGATCAAATGAATGAAATGAAGCGAGAAGAGAAATCTAAAGAAAAAAGAAGAAAAAGAAATGAACAAAGCCTGCAAAAAGTATGGGATTATGTAAAAAGACCAAATCTACGTCTGATTGGGGTGCCTGAAAGTGAGGGGGAAAATGGAACCAAGTTGGAAAACACTCTTCAGGATATCATCCAGGAGAACTTCCCCAACCTAGAAGGGCAGGCCAACATTCAAATTCAGGAAATACAGAGAACACCACAAAGATACTCCTCGAGAAGAGCAACTCCAAGACACATAATTGCCAGATTCACCAAAGTTGAAATGAAGGAAAAAATCTTAAGGGCAGCCAGAGAGAAAGATCGGGTTACCCACAAAGGGAAGCCCATCAGACTAACAGCAGATCTCTCAGCAGAAGCTCTACAAGCCAGAAGAGAGTGGGGGCCAATATTCAACATTCTTAAAGAATTTTAAACCCAGAATTTCATATCCAGCCAAACTAAGTTTCATAAGTGAAGGAGAAATAAAATCTTTTACAGATAAGCAAATGCTTAGAGATTTTGTCACCACCAGGCCTGCCTTACAAGAGACCCTGAAGGAAGCACTAAACATGGAAAGGAACAACCGGTACCAGCCATTGCAAAAACATGCCAAAATGTAAAGATCATTGAGGCTAGGAAGAAACTGCATCAACTAACGAGCAAAATAACCAGTTAATATCATAATGGCAGGATCAAGTTCACACACAACAATATTAACCTTAAATGTAAATGGACTAAATGCTCCAATTAAAAGACACAGACTGGCAAACTGGATAAAGAGTCAAGATCCATCAGTCTGCTGTCTTCAGGAGACCCATCTTACATGCAGAGACATACATAGGCTCAAAATAAAGGGATGGAGGAAGATCTACCAAGCAAATGGGGAACAAAAGCAGGGGTTGCAATACTAGTCTCTGATAAAACAGACTTTAAACCATCAAAGATCAAAAGAAACAAAGAAGGCCATTACATAATGGTAAAGGGATCAATTCAACAGGAAGAGCTAACTATCCTAAATATATATGCACCCAATACAGGAGCACCCACATTCATAAAGCAAGTCTTTAGAGACTTACAAAGAGACTTAGACTCCCACACAATAATAATGGGAGACTTCAACACCCCACTGTCAACATTAGATCAACGAGACAGAAAGTAAACAAGGATATCCAGGAATTGAACTCATCTCTGCAGCAAGCAGACCTAATAGACATCTACAGAACTCTCCACCCCAAATCAACAGAATATACATTCTTCTCAGCAACACATCCCACTTATTCCAAAATTGACCACATAATTGGAAGTAAAGCACTCCTCAGCAAATGTACAAGAACAGAAATTATAACAAACTGTCTCTCAGACTACAGTGCAATCAAACTAGAACTAGGGACTAAGAAACTCCATCAAAACCGCTCAACTACATGGAAACTGAATAACCTGCTCCTGAATGACTACTGGGTACACAACGAAATGAAGGCGGAAATAAAGATGTTCTTTGAAACCAATGAGAACAAAGATACAACATACCAGAATCTCTGGGACACATTTAAAGCAGTGTGTAGAGGGAAATTTATAGCACTAAATGCCCACAAGAGAAAGCTGGAAAGATCTAAAGTTGACACTCTAACATCACAATTAAAAGAACTAGAGAAGCAAGAGCAAACACATTCCAAAGCTAGCAGAAGGCAAGAAATAACTAAGATCAGAGCAGAACTGAAGGAGATAGAGACACAAAAAACCCTCCAAAAAATCAATGAATCCAGGAGTTGGTTTTTTGAAAAGATCAACAAAATTGATAGACCACTAGCAAGACTAATAAAGAAGAGAGAAGAATCAAATAGACGCAATAAAAAATGATAAAGGGGATATCACCAACAAACCCACAGAAATACAAACTACCATCAGAGAATACTATGAACACCTCTACGCAAATAAACTAGAAAATCTAGAAGAAATGGATAATTTCCTGGACACTTACACTCTCCCAAGACTAAACCAGGAAGAAGTTGAATCCCTGAATAGACCAATAGTAGGCTCTGAAATTGAGGCAATAATAGCCTACCAACCAAAAAAAGTCCAGGACCAGATAGATTCACAGCTGAATTCTACCAGAGGTACAAGGAGGAGCTGGTACCATTCCTTCTGAAACTATTCCAATCAATAGAAAAAGAGGAAATCCTCCCTAACTCATTTTATGAGGCCAACATCATCCTGGTACCAAAGCCTGGCAGAGACACAACAAAAAAAAGAGAATTTTAGACCAATATCCCTGATGAACATCAATGCAAAAATCCTCAATAAAATACTGGCAAACCGGATCCAGCAGCACATCAAAAAGCTTACCCACCATGATCAAGTTGGCTTCATCCCTGGGATGCAAGGCTGGTTCAACATATGCAAATCAATAAACATAATCCAGCATATAAACAGAACCAAAGACAAAAACCACATGATTATCTCCATAGATGCAGAAAAGGCCTTTGACAAAATTCAACACCCCTTCATGCTAAAAACTCTCAATAAATTCGGTATTGATGGAACGTATCTCAAAATCATAAGAGCTATTTATGACAAACCCACAGCCAATATCATACTGAATGGGCAAAAACTGGAAAAATTCCCTTTGAAAACTGGCACAAGACAGGGATGCCCTCTCTCACCACTCCTATTCAACATAGCGTTGGAAGTTCTGGCTAGGGCAATCAGGCAAGAGAAAGAAATAAAGGGTATTCAGTTAGGAAAAGAAGAAGTCAAATTGTCCCTGTCTGCAGATGACATGATTGTATATTTAGAAAACCCCATTGTCTCAGCCCAAAATCTCCTTAAGCTGATAAGAAACTTCAGCAAAGTCTCGGGATACAAAATTAATGTGCAAAAATCATAAGCATTCTTATACACCAGTAACAGACAAACAGACAGCCAAATCATGAATGAACTTCCATTCACAATTGCTTCAAAGAGAATAAAATACCTAAGAATCCAACTTACAAGGGATGTAAAGGACCTTTTCAAGGAGAACTACAAACCACTGCTCAGTGAAATAAAAGAGGACATAAACAAATGGAAGAACATATCATGCTCATGGATAGGAAGAATCAATATCGTGAAAATGGCCACACTGCCCAAGGTAATTTATAGATTCAATGCCATCCCCATCAAGCTACCAATGAGTTTCTTCACAGAATTGGAAAAAACTGCTTTAAAGTTCATATGGAACCAAAAAAGAGCCCGCATCTCCAAGACAATCCTAAGTCAAAAGAACAAAGCTGGAGGCATCACGCTACCTGACTTCAAACTATACTACAAGGCTACAGTAACCAAAACAGCATGGTACTGGTACCAAAACAGAGATATAGACCAATGGAACAGAACAGAGTCCTCAGAAATAATACCACACCATCTACAGCCATCTGATCTTTGATAAACCTGAGAAAAACAAGAAATGGGGAAAGGATTCCCTATTTAATAAATGGTGCTGGGAAAATTGGCTAGCCATAAGTAGAAAGCTGAAACTGGATCCTTTCCTTACTCCTTATACGAAAATTAATTCAAGATGGATTAGAGACTTAAATGTTAGACCTAATACCATAAAAACCCTAGAAGAAAACCTAGGTAATACCATTCAGGACATAGGCATGGGCAAGGACTTCATGTCTAAAACACCAAAAGCAATGGCAACAAAAGCCATAATTGAGAAATGGGATCTCATTAAACTAAAGAGCTTCTGCACAACAAAAGAAACTACCATCAGAGTGAACAGGCAACCTACAGAATGGGAGAAAATTTTTGCAATCTACTCATTAGACAAAGGGCTAATATCTAGAACCTACAAAGAACTCAAACAAATTTACAAGAAAAAAAAAACCCCATCAAAAAGTGGGCAAAGGGTATGAACAGACATTTCTCAAAAGAAGACATTCATACAGCCAACAGACACATGAAAAAATGCTCATCATCACTGGCCATCAGAGAAATGCAAATCAAAACCACAATGAGATACCATCTCACACCAGTTAGAATGGCAATCATTAAGAAGTCAGGAAACAACAGCTGCTGGAGAGGATGTGGAGAAATAGGAACACTTTTACACTGTTGGTGGGACTGTAAACTAGTTCAACCATTATGGAAAACAGTATGGCGATTCCTCAAGGATCTAGAACTAGAAGTACCATATGACCCAGCCATCCCATTACTGGGTATATACCCAAAGGATTATAAATCATGCTGCTATAAAGACACATGCACATGTATGTTTATTGCAGCACTATTCACAATAGCAAAGACTTGGAATCAACCACAATGTCCATCAGTGACAGACTGGATTAAGAAAATGTGGCACATATACACCATGGAATACTATGCAGCCATAAAAAAGGATGAGTTTGTGTCCTTTGTAGGGACATGGATGCAGCTGGAAACCATCATTCTCAGCAAACTATCACAAGAACAGAAAACCAAACATGGCATGTTCTCACTCATAGGTGGGAACTGAACAATGAGATCACTTGGACTCAGGAAGGGGAACATCACACACCGGGGCCTATCATGGGGAGGGGGGAGGGGGGAGGGATTGCACTGGGAGTTATACCTGATGTAAATGACGAGTTGATGGGTGCAGCACACCAACATGGCACAAGTATACATATGTAACAAACATGCACGTTATGCACATGTACCCTAGAACTTAAAAAACTTACCCAAATATTTTATTTGCATAACAAGTTTATTTCTTTTAAAAGGCATATAGACAATAAACAAAGTAAATATTTAATCAGATCTTAACTTCTGTACTAGAATTGTTCCGTTAAGTTCTAGTCTGTAAACACTTGTAGTTCAATAATCATCATCTTCATCAGAGTCCATTACTTTTCTCCTGTTGAACTGGGAGGAAAATTAAGTGAGTGTCAGAACCTTTCTAATGAAGAGTAACTCACATTTTCTGAGAAAAGAACATTTCTACCAATTTTAGCAAGACATTTGTGTCTTTAAAGCAACTTAGTGTGAACTTAAAGGGTGGGAATGGAGTCAAGAGCCTATAAAAATTGGAACCCTCCCCCAACAGATTCAGCCTTTCTCTCCCAACTTTCACGTGTTATAAAAGGAAAATGTCTCTGGGCTGAAAAATGTGTGGTAGATGTATATTCAACACTAATCTTTAAAGTATCCATCTTTTCATTTGCCACGAGCATCTGGGGATACTTACTTTCACTGTTGTCGTCTTTTCTGTTTGTTGGCTTACTTTTTTAAGGATTTCTATTAAACCTTGTTCTGATACCTAGGAGAACCAGAAAAGATAAAGAAAAACAGTACTTTTTTAAACAAAGAATTTACCTCTGCAGATGGAATCACTTTGTAGTCTTTTTGAGGTGTGGGGAAAGAGCTCAGGAGGGAAGGAGTGGTAAGGAAGGAGGTTGAAACTACTGGTTGTAACTATTGGATTAAGCTCCAAATAAAATTTGCTCTGCTATTCCTCATTTGAGGAGGGGGAAGTATCCATAAAATTGCTTCCTCAGGAAAACTGAAAGCTAACAGATATTTAGGAACACCTTTATCATCACCAGCTGAGTGTGACAACCACATATACCACTGTGTTTGGTGTCAGGAATACAGACACACCACTTCTGCCCGAGAAGCTTAAACATCCCCTTGAAGGAGGTAAGTCACACTCGGAAATGATCAGCCTAACCAGCTCCCCACACCCCCCCCCCCAACACATACACAAGCAGTTCTCAGTGTAAGGGGTTAAGGGGACAGGACTGATTCGGTTAGGCTGTGGTGGTGGCAGAGGGCTTCTCAGGGCAGGTGGGGCTCATCTGGATCTCAAAGGTCAGGTTTGTCAGAACATACCCCTCATGGCATTACAGCAACACACAGAACATATCCAAGGGATCTTAGCACCTTCTCATCTGCAAAACACACCTTCTACTTACACTGGTAGTATTTTAATTGGTGTTACTGAGAAAGCTTGTTTCCAGTGCAGGGGCAATTGAAGCTAGCTGACCCTAACAGTCACAGACACCAACAAGGTTCCAGAGCAACGCCAGGAAAGCAGCAAAGCAGAGGAATTTAGGAAAGGCAATTAATTCTCAGGTAGGTATGACTATTCTCTCCAAAAATTTCTTCTAAGAGTCAGCAAGAATTCTGTAATCCAATGAAGATGCAGCTGACCTTTTGAAGCCATGTTTTGATAAAGCAGGTAAAGTTCCTCAAGGCAGTCTAAGCTTACCTTCTCACTCAGTTGTCCATATCTTGCCATCTGTATGAGGTAATTCTCCACTGCTTTAGTTTTTTCAGGCTTTACAAGTGCTAAGTTACTTACTAAAAAGAAAAAATACATATGCAAAAACCATTAAAATCAAATGCACTTACGTTATACCTTAAAACTATGCATTGCCATTTCCAAAGCACTTCACAAGCTTCTTTCTCAACCAGTGTAGGGCAAGGCAGTATTGTTACTCCTCTTAAAAATGAGAAAACTGAAGTTCAGCTATGCCAATCTCCACATGGGCATGTGGGGGTAGTGGCCCAGCCAAGATGAAACTTGGGTTCTCAGATTCTAAGCACCATGCTTCCTGTTCCATTAAAATATATGACTGCCCTCTGGAAAGCAGTTTATCTATTACACATACATAATGGTGGTGATCCACCTGTGGCCACCTTTTCTACACTCAAACTGGGCTTCCAGTTAAAACACAGAAAATGCCAGTTTATTCTGATTGGCTCATTTTTTCTTTCTACAGGTTTTGGTTTATTATGATGAACAACTCTGAACATACACTAAAACTGACAACACATATAAAAAGTCCCTAAGTCCCCATCACCCATGTCAACTACCAGCAACATTTTGTGATTGGCCCTATGAGTTTCCTATAAATCTTACCTAATACGCACCTGGAGAAAATCTTGGTAAGAGAAGTGACCTCGTACTTTTAATAGGGCTTAAAGTACAGTTCCCTAGGTTTATAAACTTCGCATTTCTTACAATCTCAAGTGTTTTCAGCCTAAGCAAATATTTCATCTAGTGATAATGGCATATAATCACCCCATTCAACTAACTCAAGCTAACTTTATGGAAATGAAATCAAAGATGCTTACACCTGGCCCGGGCCGACTGATCCAGAACTTGGGCTAAGATACTGTTTCTCATTTCTGCTTCCCTACAACAAAAACATAGGTCAAGCACAATTAAAACAAAGCTGTCGGCATTCCCCTGGAACATACAAAAAAGAACTCATCCAGTGTCTCCACATGGGGCCTGCAGTATACACAGTGTTATGGTACTTGCTCTACACAAGGCTGCAGCTACATTTAAGTAGAATCCCCTTTTGCCCTCAAAGAACCAGCTTTATATTACACAGGTGAGAACCTACCAGGCTGGAAGGTGAGCTTTTTTCATCAGAGTGGAGCCTCAAACACCATCACTAACATTCTTAAGTACCTATTGCACGACAGGTGCTACAAATTTATAGTGGGATTTCAGGCAATTAGAAGGACCATGTGACTAATCTGTATCTTTTTTTTTTAAAGCTGAGATCCAGGAGGCTATGCTAAAGAGACATAGGTAACTGTGGCCAAGCTACAGCCAGATTCCATGTTTTTAGACTCTCACTTCTATTTTTCTGGGTGGGGAAGGGGAATGAAATTATAACTTTACAACTATCCTCACTTCTTCCTACCTACCCAAAGAGAAAGTAGTTCATGTCCACAGGACAGTGGTCTCATGGACTTAAGTTTTTTTCTTTCAAATGAAATCTTTTAAGGAATCTAAAAACAAATGAGCACAGATGCTTTGGCTCAACTGAGAGGGAGAGCTGGGGCTGGCTGTGCCCACTATCTACTCCCAGTTCAGAGGCCCTTGGGTTCATGGAATGTGGCTTAAAGCTCATTTCCATAGGCCACTTCTTTACTGCAGCCCTGCCACAAACTTTAAGAGATGGGGTCTAGGCCAGGCATGGTGGCTCACGCCTGTAATCTCAGCACTTTGGGAGGCCGAGGTGGGCGGATCACTTGAGGTCAGGAGTTTGAGACCAGGCTGGCCAACATGGTGAAACCCCGTCTCTACTAAAAATGCAAAAATTAGCCGGGCATGGTGGCAGGTGCCTGTAATCCCAGCTACTTGGGAGGTGGAGGCAGGAAAATCACTTGAACCTCAGAGGCGGAGGTTACAGTGAGCCAAGACTGTGCCACTACACTCCAGCCTGTGTGACAGAGCAAGACTCCATCTCAAAAAAAAGAAAAAGATGGTGTCTCACTCTGTTCATGCTGGAGTACAGTGGTGCAATCACAGCTCACTGCAGCTACGATCAGCTCACCTGTCCTCAAGTGATTCTTCCACCTCGGCCTCCTGAGTAGCTGGGTCTACAGGTTTCAGTCACCGCACCTGGCCTGCCACAAACCATTATATCACAGAACCCTAAGATGCCATCAACTGTAAGATGCACCATGGTTTTACGTATCTCTAAAAATGAAAAAAAAAAAAACCCCACCCTACAAATGAGAGGTCTAACAGAGACCTCCATTCAAACTGGGGTATCTTGGGAGGCCGAGGTGGGAGGATCACTCGAAGCCAGGAGTTTGAGACTAGCCTGGGTGATATAGCGAGGCTATTAAAAAAAAAAAAAGTTGGCCGGGCGCGGTGGCTCAAGCCTGTAATCCCAGCACTTTGGGAGGCCGAGATGGGCGGATCACGAGGTCAGGAGATCGAGACCATCCTGGCTAACCCGGTGAAACCCCGTCTCTACTAAGAAATACAAAAAATAGCCGGGCGAGGTGGCAGCGCCTGTAGTCCCAGCTACTCGGGAGGCTGAGGCCGGAGAATGGCGTGAAGCCGGGAGGCGGAGCTTGCAGTGAGCTGAGATCCGGCCACTGCACTCCAGCCTGGGCGACAGCGCGAGACTCCGTCTCAAAAAAAAAAAAAAAAAAAAGTTTAAAAGAATTAGCCAGGCATGGTGGTGCACGCCTGTAGTCTCAGCTCCTCAGGAGGCTGAGGTGGGAGGATCACTTGAGCCCAGGAGGAGTTTGAGGCTGCAGTGAGTTCTGATCCCACCACTGGAGTATCAAAGAGCAACATTCTCAGTACAAGGTAAAGAAGAAATCAATCTGCCACGCAGTAAGAGGCAGTACAAAAGCTTGCATGCACCTGGCCCTGAGTGAAGAAGAAAAAAGTTCAGTCCTACAGGGTTGGTGTCTGAATTCACACTACTAGGGAGGAGGCACGGGAAAACCTCAAGCAGAGAATTTAACTTTCAGTGGTCTCAGAAATGGACTCAAGTGGTGGCAGTCTAAAGTAAATCCCCTCTGGAAGAATCTGGGGCAAGAGCAATGCGTTATAAAAGGCATCCTGATTTCAGATATGTGAAAAGATGTACATGGTAGAATCAATGAAATTCGCATCGTTTTACTTCCTATCACTACTCCAGATGCTTCTTACCATCTGTCTTCTCCCGAACCCTCCCCTGCCTTCCTATTTTTGTGGACCCAGCACAGTGCCTGACCCAGAGTAGGTGCTCTATCAATATTTGTTGGAGAGAAGTTAGAAGGTGGGGAAGGGGAAATGGAGAATTGTCCAGTAACCTCAGGGTTTCAGTTTTGCAAGATGAAAACATTCTAGAGTGTGAACACTACTGAAGCGCACACTTAAAAATGGTTGAGATGAAATTTTAACCGCAATTTAAAAACAACGGTAGCAATAAGGTAATCACATACTCATTCAATAAACCTGCCACAGAACCAATTACCTGCATCTGTCTCAGGTGTTCTGCCCTGTGTTGGGATAAAACAGTCAGAACAGTTTAACAGTTAACACTTATTGAGCACTTACTAAGTGAGGCACCGGACTCATGTCACCCCCACATCCGAGGAAACTGCCACAGCTGCCTATTATCAAGCTCATTTTAAGGTACTCACAGTTTGGCAGAGAAACATCAACCAGTAATTGCCATACAAGGTCTGAGGTGGAGCTGCACAAGTGTTTATTTAACTAATAATAATGAAGATACCCTGCGGATGATTTTGGCCAAATCACCATTCCAGCAAAACAAAAAATCTGAGTCACACACCTGCTTAAAATAACTAAAGCTTAAGAAATCCATTTGGTGAAACCATCGTTCAAAAAGTTCAGGTTTCCAGCCCATACCTGTGCTTTGCTTCCTGTTGGGCCGCATCGCCAGGATCCTGGAAAAAAAAATTAAATTTAATAGAGAAATTTCACGGGGGGGGGGGAGGGGGAAAAAGGAACGGTTCCGTTTTTTCCTATACATCACAGTCTCTTGCAGTGGCAGAAACAACTCCCCAAATAATGAAGAAACTGGGCCTCACAGAAATCAATGAACTAGTTTCCACTTACAACGTTTTGATGAGCGTCTAAAATCAACCTCACAGAACGCTTTGGAATACAGAGCACCCTGGGGAGGGGAATCCCTGTATTACGAAACCGTGTTTTACGTGTAGGGATAATTTCTGTAAAATAAAACGGGCCTCGGTATTAGGGACAACGGTAACTTAAAGACTGCGCCCTCCGTCCCTAAGGTCCCCGTCCCTCTCTCTATCAGAAACGCCTCTCCGGGCGTCTGATCCATCCAAGCTTCCCGGGCGGCCCCTCCCTGTCATCCCGGCGGGGCGAGCGTTCCTCTCACCCCGCCGCGCGCTCAGCACCGGGAACACAGCGGACCCTCAATACCTGTCAGCTAAACTTGGGTCAGAACAACTGAATTCCGGAAAAACTGAATTCGGTCCGGCTGCTGCTGGTTCCAAAAGCTGAGATTGTGCTTGGATCCAGGCCCGCCAGGACGAGCCCGCTCCAGGCCAGGGGACCCCACACCCCAACGCCCGGGCACGTGGCGGCCCCCGCCGCCAGCCTCCCGTGCCCCTCGCGACGGAGAAAGCGGCGAGGCCACCTCGGAGCCGGCCACGAGGCCGTCAGGGCAGCGCCGGGGAACGGGCCCCGGGGGAGGCGCCCAGAGCCTCCGCCCCGGAGGCGCGCCCTCCACTCCGGGCGAGGGCGGCGCCCCGCGGGGGCCGGGCATGGCAGGGGCTGGCGCGCTTACCCCATGCTTGGCCTGCAGCTCGGCCAGTCTCTGTCTCCTCAGCGCCTCAAGCTCCTCGTCCGCCATGGTGCGGCGTCAGCGGTGGAGCAGCCACGGACACTCCCACAGCCCCCCGGCGCCAGCGCGGCCTTGACCACTGCGCAGGCGCCCGCGGGGCCCAGGCGTCACCAATCCAGCCCGGAGCCACGCCCCGCGCCGCTGCCAGGGCGCCAGGAGAAGCCCGATTCCCCGATCTCAGGCGATTGAGCTTGGGCGCACGGGGGGGCGGGGCCTGGGGCGGGGCCTCCGGGATCCACCTACCACCCGTGATCGGCTCCTCTGCGTGCGGGGACACGGGCTGCGCTGGGGGCGGGTGCTGCGCTTCGGGAAGGTTAAAACCTAGAAATGTGGCATTGACAAGTATAATAATTATGGGTACAATGTGCCGGTGACCTAGAGAGCTAGGCGCATATTATCTATTTATAGATGGGGAACCAGGGGCGCAGGAAGGCTGAGTGGGATGATGGAAATGTTCTAAAGCTGGATCGTGGCGGTTGCTGCGCGGCTCCTCGGTGCACACAGAGGCCGGCCGGTGGCTCCCCGCCTGTGGTCCCGGCGCTTCGGGAGGCGGCAGGGTCATTTGAGGTCAGGAGTTTGAGACCAACCTGGACAATATGGCAAGAGCCTATCTCTACTAAAAATTTAAAAAACTAGTTCTCAGGAGGCTGTGTCAGGAGGATCGCTGGAGCCCGGTGGTTCGAGGCTGCAGTGAGCCGTGATCGCGCCACTGCACTCCAGCCTGGGAGACAGAGCCAGACCCTGTCTCTAAAATAAAAAATAAAAATAAAAAATGTGGGCCGGGCGCGGTGGCTCAAGCCTGTAATCCCAGCACTTTGGGAGGCCGAGACGGGCAGATCACGTCAGGAGATCGAGACCATCCTGGCGAACAGGTGAAACCCCGTCTCTACTAAAAAAAACAAAAAACTAGCCGGGCGAGGTGGTGGGCGCCTGTAGTTCCAGCTACTCCGGAGGCTGAGGCAGGAGAATGGCATAAACCCGGGAGGCGGAGCTTGCAGTGAGCTGAGATCCGGCCACTGGCCTGGGCGACAGGGCAAGACTCCGTCTCAAAAAAAAAAAAAAATGTTCACAGACCCTCGCCGTCTGCCTCCTCCACGCACAAAAGGGCTTTTCCTGGGAGGCAGCTGTGGCTATCTTTGGTGAAACGAATCCCTTCTACCTTTGACTTGGGGGAATTGGGGGCAGAGAGGATATTCAGCTATCTAAACGTGTGACTCATACAGATTTTGTTTATTCGTTTGTGTGTGTGTGATTTTATTTTATTTTTTACATTCAAAAAAGTACAAATGGGGTATCGCTATGTTGCCTAGGCTGGCCTCTAACTCCTGAGCTCAAGCAATCCTTTTGCCTCAGCCTCCCAAAGTGCTAACATCACAGGCATGAGCCACCACACCTGGCCTGTGTGTTTTAATTGTGGCAAAATATACATAATACAAAATTTACCATTTTCACCATTTTTAGGTGTACTGTTCAGTGGTATGAAATACATTATTGTGCAGTTGTCACTGTCAATCTCGGCTCACTGCAACCTCCACCTCCCGGGTTCAAGCGATTCTCCTGCCTTAGTCTCCCCAGTAGCTGGGACCACAGGCGTGCACCACCATGCCTGGCTAATTTTGTATTTTTTAGTAGAGATGGGGTTTCATCATGTTGGTCAAGCTGGTCTCGAACTTCTGATCCACCTGCCTCAGTCTCCCAAAGTGCTGGGATTATAGGCGTGAACCACCACGCCCACTATCAATCTCTACACCTTTTTTTTTTTTTTTTTTAATCATCCTGAACTGGAACTCTACCCAGTAAAGATTTAGATTGGTGTGAGGGGCCTCTAATGGGAATGGGTGGAGTTGGGAGGAGTCTGAGAATAATCATCAGTCTTCACCCATTCCCATTCTAGTTTCTATGAATTTGCCTGTTCTAGGTATCTTGTATATGTGGAATCATACAATATTTGGCCTTTTGCGATTGGCTTATTTCACCTAACATATGTCTTCAAGGTTCATCCCTGTTGTAGCATGTGTCAGAATTTCTTTCCCTCTTTACGCTGAATATATTTCATTGTATGGATATACCTAGCACCTTTTGTTTATCCATTCATCAGACAATGAACACTTAGATTGCTTCCACCTTTTGGCTATTTTTTTTTTAATTTTTTTTTTTTTTTTTGAGACGGAGTCTCGCTCTGTCACCCAGGCTGGAGTGCAGTGGCCGGATCTCAGCTCACTGCAAGCTCCACCTCCCGGGTTCACGCCATTCTCCTGCCTCAGCCTCCCGAGTAGCTGGGACTACAGGCGCCCGCCACCTCGCCCGGCTAAGTTTTTGTATTTTTAGTAGAGACGGGGTTTCACTGTGTTAGCCAGGATGGTCTCGATCTCCTGACCTCGTGATCCGCCCGTCTCGGCCTCCCAAAGTGCTGGGATTACAGGCTTGAGCCACCGCGCCCGGCCTTTTTTTTTTAATTTTTATTTTTTTTTCTGAGACGGAGTCTTGCTCTGACGCCCAGGCTGGAGTGCAGTGGTGCATCTTGGCTCACTGCAAGCTCCGCCTCTCGGGTTCACACCATTCTCCTGCCTCAGCCTCCCGAGAAGCTGGGACTACAGGTGCCTGCCACCATGACCGGCTAATTTTTTTGTATTTTTAGTAGAGACGAGGTTTCGCCGTGTTAGCTAGGATGGTCTCGATCTCCTGACCTTGTGATCCACCCGCCTCGGCCTCCCAAAGTGCTGGGATTACAGGCGTGAGCCACTGCGCCCGGCCAGTTGGCTATTATTAATAATGCAGTTGTGAACATGGGTGTACAAATATCTGTTCGGGTCCATGCTTTCACTTTTGGATACATACCCAGAAGAGAAATTGTTGGATCATGTGGTAATTCTATGTTGAGGAATGGCCATACCATTTTCCACAGCAACTGTGGAATTTTACATTCCCACCAACAGTGAATGAAGGTTCCAATTCACCATCTCCTCACCAATATTGTGTTCTGTTTTTTGTTTGTTTGTTTTTTTGCTTGTTTTTGATATTAACCATCCTAATGGGTATGAGGTGAGGTACCTCATTGTGGTTTTGATATGCATTTCTCTTTTTTTTTTTTTTTTTTGAGACGGAGTCTCGCTCTGCCGCCCAGGCTGGAGTGCAGTGGCCGGATCTCAGCTCACTGCAAGCTCCGCCTTCTGGGTTCACGCCATTCTCCTGCCTCAGCCTCCCGAGTAGTTGGGACTACAGGCACCCGCCACCGCGCCCGGCTAGTTTTTTGTATTTTTTTAGTAGAGACGGGGTTTCACCGTGTTAGCCAGGATGGTCTCGATCTCCTGACCTCGTGATCCGCCCGTCTCGGCCTCCCAAAGTGCTGGGATTACAGGCTTGAGCCACCGCGCCCGGCCAGATATGCATTTCTCTAATGATTAGTGATGCTGAGCATCTTTTCACGTGCTTCTTGGCCATTTGTATATCTTCTCTGGAAAAATATCTACTCTAGGCTAGGTGCGATGGCTCACTCCTGTAATCCCAGCACTTTGGGAGGCTGAGGAGGGCGGATCACGAGGTCAAGAGATGGAGACTATCCTGGCCAACATGGCGAAATCCCATCTCTGCTAAAAATGCAAAAATTAGCTGGGCATGGTGGCCTGTACCTGTAGTCCCAGCTACTCGGGAGGCTGAGGCAGGAGAATCACTTGAACCCGGGAGCCGGAGGTTGCAGTGAGCCGAGATTGCGCCACTGCACTCCAGCCTGGTGACAGAGCGAGACTCCATCTCAAGAAAAAAAAAAAGAAAAAAAGAAAAAAGAAAGAAAAGTGTCTATGCTAGCCTTTTGCCCATTTTAAAATTTGCTTTTCTTTTTTGTTGTTGAGTTGTAATAGTTCTTCACATATTTTACATAATCCCTTATCAAGATATATGATTTGCAACTATTTTCTCCCATTCCATGGGACTTACATTCTCTTGATTGTGTCCTTCAATGCACAAAATATTTTAATTTTCATAAAGTTCAACTTACCTATTTTTTCTTTTGTTGCCTTTGCTTTTGGTGTCATACCCAAGACATAATTGCCAAATCTAATGTCATGAAGCTATTCTCCTGTTTCCTTCTAGAAGTTCTATAGTTTTCACTCATTATGTTCAGGTCTGTGGTCCATTTTGAGTTAATATGGCATTAGGTAAGGGTCCCACTTCATTTTTTTGCACGTGGCTATACAGTTTTTCCAGCACCATTTGTTGAAAAGACTGTCCTTTCCCCACTGAATGGTCATGGTATCCTTGTCAAAAATAATTTGACCACACATTGGAGAGTTTATTTCCAGCTCTGTATTCTATTCTTTTGTCTATGTGTCTTTCTTTCTCTCTTTTCTTTTTTTTTTTTTTAAGAGACAGAGTCTCTTGCCTAGGCTGTAACACAGTAGTGAGATCATAGTTCACTGTAAACTTGAACTCCTGGGCTCTAGTGAGTCTCCTGCTGCAGCCTCCCAAAGCTCTGGGATTACAGATGTGAGCCACCATACCTAGCCCTGTGTCTTTCTTTATGCCATTGCCACACTTGTTTTGAGTACTGTAGCTTGGTAGTAAGTTTTGAAATCAGGAAGTATGAGTCATCCAACTTTCTTCTTCTTCTTTCTTTCTTTCTTCTTCCTCTTCTCCTCCTCCTCCTCCTCCTCCTTCTCCTTCTTCTTCTCCTTCTCCTCCTTCTCCTTCTTCTTCTCCTCCTTCTCCTCCTCCTCCTCCTTCTCCTTGTTCTTTTGTTTTGTTTTGTTTTGACAGAGTCTCACTCTGTCACCCAGGCTGGAGTGCAGTGGTACGATCTTGGTTCACTGCAACCTCTGCCTCCCGGGTTCAAGCGATACTCCTGCCTCAGCCTCTTTAGTTGCTGGGACTACAGGCATGCAACACCATGCCTGGCTAATTTTTGTATTTTTAGTAGAGACGGGGTTTCACCATGTTGGCCAGACTGGTCTCAAACTCTTGATCTCAGGTTATCTGCTTGCCTCAGCCTCCCAAAATGCTGGGATTACAGGCATAAGCCACCACACCCGGCCTTGTTACTCTTTCAGGGTTGTTTTGGCTATTCAGGGTCTCTTGAGATTCTGTATAATTTACAGGATGGGATTTTCAATTTCTGCAAAAAATGTCATTTAGATTTTGGTAGGGATGGAAGTGAAACTGTAAATTGCTTTGAGTGGGACTGGCATCTTAACAATATTAAGTTTTCTAATCCTTGAACAGGGCATGTCTTTCCATTTATTTATGTCTTCTTTAATTTCTTTTAGCAATGATTTGGAATTTTCATTGTACAAATCTTTCACCTCCTTGGTTAAGTTCTAAGTATTTTTTTTGATGCTATTATTAATGAAGTGTTTTTTTTAGATTGTGCATGTTAGTGTATAGAAATGCAATTTTTGTGTGTTGGCTTTATATCCTACTACTTTGCTAAATTTTGCTTACTTGTGCTAACAGTTTTTTGGTGGAATCTTTAGAGTTTTCTATGTATAAAGTCATATCCTCTCTGAACAGAGATCATTTTACTTCTTCCTTTCCAATTTGGATGCTTTTTATTTCTTCTTCCCTAATTGCTCTGGCGAGGATTTTCATCACTACGTTGAATAGAAGTGGTGAAAGCAGGCGTCCTTGTCTTGTTCCTGATCTTAGAGGAAAGTCTTTCAGTCTTTTACTATTGAGTATGATATTCCCTGTGGTTTCTTCATATATGGCTTTTATTATGTTGAAGTAGTTTCCTTCCATTTCTAATATTTTTAGTGTTTTTATGATGAAGTCATGTTTAATTTTATTACATGCTTTTTCTGTATTCGTTAAGATAATTATGTAGTTTCCCCCTTCATTCTGTTAATATGTTATATTACATTGATTGATTGATTGATTTTCTTTTTTCTTTTCTTTTCTTTTTTTTTTTTTTTTTTTTTTTCAGAGACAGAGTCTCACTTTATTGCCCAGGCTGGAGTGCAGTGGTGAGATCTTGGCTCACTGCAACCTCCAACCTCCACCTCCCGGGTTCAAGCAATTCTCCTGTCTCAGCCTCCCGAGTAGCTGGGATTACAGGTGCGTGCCACCACACTTGGCTAAGTTTTTATATTTTTAGTAGAGATGAGGTTTCACCATGTAGGCCAGGCTGGCCTCAAACTCCTGACCTCAAGTGATCCGCCCACCTTGGCCTTCCAAAGTGCTGGGATTACAGGCGTGAGCCACCACGCCCAGCCACATTGATTTTCATATGTTGAACATTTCTTGCATTCTAGGAATATGTCTCACTTGATCATGGTCTATAATCCTTTTAGTGTGCTGTTGAATGCAGTTTGCTGGTATTTTGTTGAGGATTTTTGCATCTATGTTCATAAGGTGCATCGGTGTGTAGTTTCTTGTAGTGTTTATGTCTGGCTTTGGTATCAGGGTAATTTTGGCCTCATGGAATGACTTAGGATACACATCCTTCCTCTTCTATTTTTGGAAAAGTTTGAGAAGAAGTGACGTTAATTCTTTTTTAAATGTTTGGTAGAATTTTATTTATTTATTTATTTGAGATGGAGTTTCGCTCTTGTTGCCCAGGCTGGAGTGCAGTGGTGTGATCTCTGCTCACTGCAACCTCTGCCTCTTGGGTTCAAGTGATTCTCCTGCCTCAGCCTCCCTAGTATCTGGGATTACAGGCGCCCACCACCACACCCAGCTAAATTTTTTTTTTTTTTTGTATTTTTAGTAGAGACAGGGTTTCACTGTGTTGGCCAGGCTGGTCTTCAACTCCTGACCTCAGGTGATCCACCTGCCTCAGCCTCCCAAAGTGCTGGAATTACAGGTGTGAGCCACCGCGCCCAGTTGTTTGGTAGAATTTATCAGTGAAACCATCTGATCCTGTACCTTTCTTTGTTGGGAGGTTTTTTAAAATTGCTGGTTTAATCTTACCAGTTATAGGCCTATTCAGATTTTCTATTTCTTTATGATTCAGTCTTGACAGCTTGTGTTTCTAGGAATTTGTCCATTTCATTAAGTTCTCCAATTTATTGTATATAATGGTTTGTAGCACTCTTATAATCCTTCTTATTTCTGTAAAATGGTCCCCTCTTTCATTTCTGATTTCATTTATGAGTCTTCTCTCTTTTTATAATCAATCTAGCTGAAGGTTTGTGAATTTTGGTGATCTTTTTGAAAAACAAATTGTTGAGTTTTTATTTTCTTTATTGTCTTTCTATTCTAAGTTCTATTTATATTTGCTGTAATCTTTATTATTTCCCTCCTTCTGTTACTTTGGGTTTACTTTGTTCTTTCTTTTCTAGTTTCTTAAGGTATAAAGTTAGGTTTTGATTTGAGATCTTTCTTCTCTTTTAGTATAAGCATTTATGCTATAAATTTTCCTCTTAGTTCTGCATTTGCTGCAGCCCATAAATTTGGTATGTTATATTTCATTTTTATGTATCTGAAGATATTTTCTAATTTTCCTTGTGATTTCTTCTTTGATCTATTGGTTGTTGAAGAGCGTACTGCTTAGTTCATGTGTATTAGTACACTTTCCTTCTGCTATGGATTTCTAGCTTCATTCCATTGTGATCAGAAAAGATACTTTGTATGATTTCAATATTTTAAATTTATTAAGACATTTTTCTGAATTAACAAATAGAGTATTCTGAAGAATGTTCCATGTAAACTTGTCAAAAAATGTTTATTCTTCTGTTGCTGAATGGAGTAGTCTGTGTATGTCTGTTAGGTTCAAGTGTTCTGTCATCTGTTGTTTAAACCCTTCCTTCCTATTGATCTCTCTTTGTTTATTCTATCCATTATTGAAGGTGGGACATTAAAATCTCCTACTGTATCATAGACTTGTCTATTTCTCCCTTCAATTCTGTTGATGTTTCCTTCACATATATGGAAACACTGATGTTTGGTGCATATATGTTTATGAGTGTTATATCCTCTTGGCAAATTGACCCTTTTTATATAATGTCCTTCTTTGTGTCCTGTAACAGTTTTTGACTTAAAATCTATATTAATGGTATTAGTATAGCCACCCTTACTCTCTTTCAGTTACTATTGCATGTGGAATATCTTTTTTTCATCCTTTCACTATCAACCTATTTATTTCCTAGAGCTAATATGAGTCTCTTTCCGAGGGCATGTAGTTGGATCCTGTTTTTGATTTAGCACTGACTTTTCCCATTTTTCTGTTTTCTTTCTATGTATCCAAAAGCTTTTTTTGTTTTTAATTTCCTCCATTACTTCCTTTCTTTATGTTTAGTTGATTTTTTTTGTAATGACATGTTTCATAGTCATTACTCAACAGCACTGATTTTTCAATGTTGTTCAACACCAAGCCAAGTAGTGTATTATGCTATCTCTTTTTCTCTTTTCTTGTACAACATCTTATGTTTCCTAGAGTTTCTTGCTTTTTTTTTTTTTTTTTTTTTTTTTTTTTTTTTTTTTTTTTTTTTTTTTGGTTGGGGTCTCCTTTTTTCCCCCCGGCGGGGGGGGGGGGGGGGGG